>NW_024412402.1:24890112-24926740 GCF_014898765.1 Herpailurus yagouaroundi | reverse complement strand
GTATGTGTGTGTGTATGTATAGGTTTGTAAGGACACACTAATTTGCCTGAGTAGCATCAGGCCTAGATGACCCTCTTTTTGGTTGACTCTTTGATAGGCAACTTCTGTTTAGGTAGGAGGGCGAAATTAGTAATATACCATCTTTAGTGTATTTTTTATGGAGATTGTATATAAAATTATATAAGTACATAAAATTTGTTCTATTTTAAGGAGAGGGAAACTTATGTAAGGGGAGGGTGGGTATAAGGATCAGATGTAATAGCTGAGTGTGGGAGGCTTCAGGCAAGTGGGGCATCTGGGGAGTGGGAAGTGGTAGGACAGGAGACTCAAGCTGGGCAGGAGGAGT
This sequence comes from Herpailurus yagouaroundi, assembly GCF_014898765.1. Lineage (NCBI taxonomy): Eukaryota > Metazoa > Chordata > Mammalia > Carnivora > Felidae > Herpailurus > Herpailurus yagouaroundi. Next base: position 24,926,394 of record NW_024412402.1, on the reverse strand, counting down.
GGGGCTCATGCCCTCGGCACACATATATAAATATACAGAAAACCTATATAAAGTCTATCTAGCTAGCTTATCTATATATCTATATATCTATATGAAGTCATAGTTTGCTTTATTTTTGTACCTGTGCTTAGAGATGTTTTGAGCAGGACCGCCTTCCCCAGGTGGTCTGGAATACTAGCTCATGCCTTGATGCCCCCACCTTCCCTATCCTTCCTCTATGCTTCTTTTCCTTTGAAACACTGTTCAGAGTAGCTTGGGTCTTTCTGATGGAAATGTGTGTATATGAAAATTTTTTAAAATAACAAAACAAATAATCCACTTGCAGAAATGACAAGTGAACTGAAGGTTGTCAGGAAGCTGTTGGATCTGATAGCCCCAAAGAATCAGGACCCAGTGTCTCTTGTCACTGGGAAAGGACACTGAGGCTTGAATGCTTTGGCACAGGTGCTTAATGCAGTGAAGATGGGGAGCTGAAGACTGTGAATCTCTCCTCTTACTGCTGGGGTTGGTACTCAGTTCCTCTGAAGGAATCTGGCTCAGCAGCCTTAGAAAGGAGAAGGTTGTGATTACCTGCAGGCTTACAGCAGTACTTGTTCTGGTTGTAGCACCTTGATTCAAGCACTCCTGGAAGATGTGGCAGTGAGAGGGAGGCATCTTGAGAGAGCTTTGCCAGGCTGACTGTATGGGCTCAGTCGTAGAGAAGATACCCTGGTCATTCTTGCTGCAGATTCTTGGAACTAGTGTGAATGTGATATCTAGTATAAATACATCATATATGCTTTTTCAGTTATTATTTTAATTGGAAAATAAGGTGTCATTGAAAATGGAATGGTCCAATCCTGTGACACTGAGGGGAGGATAAGGTGTGAGAGAAGAACTCTGGGCATGATGGGGAGGATGGGGCTGGGTGGAACCTCCTCCACCTGGCCTGGGACTTACAGAGCTGAACAGTATATTAGAAGAATTTCACTCACAATTGGAGATTTTGGAGAGTGGGAGCTCACTTGCATTGGAGAAGGACACTTTGTGTGGCCTGAAGTATACCTCTTTGAGAATTCAAGACCTCACATATGCTGCAAGGGCTCTGCACCTTGCAGCCTCAACAATTGTCTCTTGGGTGCTAGCTTTTTCTTCTGACTTGCCAAGAGCTCAGAGTGATGTGTTTGAAGCTGGTAAGGGGCCAGATGGTACAGGCAGCCAGGAGAGACTTGTGGCTGAAATCTCCCTGCTCTCATCCTGCTCATCAACTAAAAAAAGGCAATACTAACCCCTCCTCCCTAACCAAAGTGTCGTGTTATCTAAGAGCTTTTGTCATTAGAGGAACTCAGATGCCTCAGCCTCTGGAATGGCTCTCTTACATTTTTGGGGTATTGTGGGAAGAGTAGGTTGGGATGGAGTTTGAGTCTGACTCCTGGCCCTATAATGTGGACCTTATAGGGCTCTGCCATTCACTCAGGCACTGTCATAGAGTCCCTGGGATTACTTGTTCAAAACACTTCTCATGTTCCAAGGACACTGAAGGAAAATGGGCTCTGTCTGCGGTAATGGAAGTGCTCCAATACCGAGTCCAATTGGTAATGTGTCCACCCTTGACTAACTTTTTCTGCAGTCTTCCAGGGAGGCCAAGGATACAGCCGGATGTTTCTTAGTAAGATTTTTCAGGGAGGTTAAGCAAGAGACAAAGCAGCACATTCTCTGTCCTTTCCCACTCACACCCTCTACCTTCTAACCTACCCAAGCCTTCACACAGAGTGCTTTCCATTGTTGGCATTGTTGGTTTTTTCTTTCTTTCTTTTTTTCTTTTTATTTATTTATTTATTTATTTATTTTTTGGCTCTTAAATCAGTCATCCTTTCTTTCTACATAGATCCTGTCCCATTTCTGGTACTCATGCAACCAGCAGAATATGTCACTTTAACATCCCAGGCCCTTCAGAGGGTTAGTACCATCACTAGATCTGCAGTTACTCTAAAACTCTACTTCTTCTCACATTATACTCAAGTCTTGATCCTTAGAATCCTCAGCAGCATCAAAGTACACAAGGTCAAAAGTCACCTGCACATTCCCATTTCATTCTTTAACCTCCAGTTGGACTCTTCATTTATGGAAGGAAAAATGACGACAAGGGACATAGACCCTACCTTGAAATTTTAGAGCTTGGGAGAGGATGTAATGCTTACCTCTACCTTTTCAACAATCCTGGCCATAAGCCCTCAGAAAGATGGTGAAAAGGTAGGTAGACCTTAGAGGGGGAAAGGATAGATAGCCCAGTGTAGATCTCCAATTTCTCTGAAGAACGAGCCTTTCACAAAGGCACATGGAGCAAAATGGGTTGAGATCTGATTATATATGGAATAAAAATTTCCTGTCTTTGAACCTCTCAGTTCATGGGACAAGTTGGTGGGATGGGTGCTCTGATTAGGCTTGTGAAGCTCATAGCCCCTGCTGGGAACTTGAGCTGTTCCATACGCTTGTGCCATGATCCTTGGTTCCCATATGGTGGAAGGGATATTGAATTTTGGCTTTTCCCTTTTGGTAGCTGGTGGCGGAACCTGTGGAGTTGTTTTTCTTCTGCTATCTCTGTCTGATACATGGAACAAGAGCTTGGAGTAGACCAAGTCATTGAGAATTGCTCACCCACAGATTGGGGTGGGTCATATCCTTTCCCCCTTTATTATCAACCAGTAGCTTGGGGAAGAGGAATTTGTCTGTTGCTCTTTGGCTTTTTGTTAGGCCCTTCTTCTCCTCTTTGCTGTAGGTGACCATGCTGCGCCACTTTGTACAATATGAAAAGTGGGAGGCGGGGGAACAGGAGAACTACACAGTGCTCTTCCTGTCCATAAGGTAAGGGATTATCCACAATGCCAGACTGTGGGGGTCTCTGCTGTTGTTTAGTAAACCACAGTGCAGTGTCCAGGCACTGGAAGGGGACACATCATAGAATGATCTTGATTGCTGGAACTTTAGATGAAATCATTGGTTTAGGGAAGAATAGCAGTTCAAAGCTCCATTTACCAAGTCGTATGCATCAATCGCAAAAGGTCTTAATGTCTCATTCATATTTAATTTCCACACTACCATCTGTGGGGCCAGAGACTGAGGGCACGGATGGCATGTGCTTTCCCCAGTTGCTCCTTTTCCACAGCCATTGACTTGAAGGAACCATCCTGCTTCCTGTCAGGGATGCTTGGTTCCCTTCACCTTCAACTTTTTCTCTTCCACCAGGAGAGATTCTGTCATCCTGGATATACTTCTTCCATCGCACACCTGGAGGCCATTTTGTATGAGTTTCTTTTCCCTGTTTCACCCAGTGGTCTGTGGACACACAGAGGGTGGGGTGGCTAGGCAGTGGGAGGGGGAGGGGTCCCAGTGCAGCCCCCCCAAGACCTCTTAAAAACTCCATACCTCCAGATGCCCAGTAGCCTCTTGTATAGTTATTTTCTGATGAATCTGGATGTGACTATCAGTTTCGTCATGGGAGTTCTTGCTCTCATTTCAAACTCTTTTTTTTTCCTTCTTCAGCTTTCTTTGGGAGTTACTCCCCACCCATGCCAGGTCTTCTTGTGAAGACCATTCAAACCTCGTTTCCATTTCTTGAATGTCAAATATTACAACATAACTGCGCTAGGGTGCTTTATGGTGCTGTTCTTGAAGAGGCCAGCTGGACTGAACCTCCTTCGTCCCACTGGTTCCTTAAATCTTGCTGTATTTTGTCTTCTATTTTATTTTTTTCCCTAGGGGTTTGGGGTGGGAGACATGGGGGTAGTAGCTTTTGTGTTCTCTCCCTCTCTTTTCTTTAGGTATGGACTGGTTAAAGTCAGTTATCATGGGCAGCTGACTTCATGGTATTGGTTGGCTGACTTTGGTTAATTATTAAAGACAAACCAACAAATTGTACAGCTGCACACAGAACACCTTTAAGTGTGAAATTGAATGGCAACTAGAGGCTTACTTTTTGAACTTCAGGTATGTAACTCAAAAGTAAATAAAAACACTATTTTTTCAGTAAGCTTTTTTTTTTTCTTCTAAGAGACAACTTAGAAATCAGACTATAAGAACATTAAATCGGTGCTGTACCAAAGCCTTATATGAACATATTTACACTCTGTATATCCTGTCTCTGGTGAACTTCCTGCTCTCTTACTCTCTTCTCAAAAGCCTGGGAATGCCAGCGTGTGCCAAGCCTGGGGCTGGGTCTTGGGGACCTGTGAGCCAAGGGGACACCTTGGAGCAGAGGATAATGATGAAGATGGGACACCGTTCTGCTTCCTGAGTAGACTCTGAGGGGAAACCATTTGTGTGTGTGTGTGTGTGTGTGTGTGTGTGTGTGTGTGTGTGTGTGCATGTGTGTTTGTATGTGTGTGTGGGAGTGCTTATGGGTGCACAATGCCAAAGTGAATGCACTAACTGGGGGTCTGAAAGGGAGACCCAGGTTGGCTCTGGGAGTGGGCTGGTTGTAATGAATGAAAGGGGGAGTGTGTCCTCTCCCTTATTTCCTGTCTCCTTCCCTTTCCTCTCTGTCAGGGAATGGAGGTGTATGGAAACAGCTACACTCTTAACCAGGTGCTTTTCCCTCAAAATCTCCAGACACTAAGCATCTATAAAAAGCCCATCCAAGGGGCAGGTACCTCTAACTACAAAATCACAGACTGCCAAGATGAGGAGGAGCTTTTCTTCTCTCTAGCTCTTGTTTGCTTTCTTGGGGAAGGGGGCTCCTCCTTGTCCTCCATTCCTAGACTTGGGCCTGTTCTAGCTGCCACCCTCCAGGTGGGCTCCGATTGGCTGTCCTACCCCTTCTTCCCAATCCACAAGGAAGACCTGCTTGAGAGGACCCCTAAGCCACGCCTACTCTGTGGCCCTAAGCAATAATGCCCACCCTGGCTACCAAGGACCCCTTGGCCTTAGACTCTTGCCAGTTAAAAAACCGAGTGACACCCCAAACTCGATTAGGGAGAAGGTCTGCAGCCTGTGTTGGCTCAGGCTGCCATGCCAGGCTCCACTCGCTGGTATTTTCAGGCTTGCTGGATACTAAACCAACTCATCGCCAGTAACACTGCATGTTCATATAGTGAGTTAAAATCAAAACAAGCAAACACGTACATAAGCAAACAAACAAAAAGAGGAAAAAGTGCACATCGAACGACAAGATGTGTAGCCAGTGAAGGTATCCTGGGAGTGTTGCAAGTTAAAGTAATTAAAAGAAGTTTAGTATTTAATTGCTCCTCATGTAACATTACTCTGCTTCAGAAATGTTTTGTATTTTGATACAAATAAACATTTGCTAAAAAAGTTTATTTTCTAATTTTTATTTATACTTAGGAAGTATTTTCTTATCTTTTCTAATCTCACCTCTGGCTTTAGATCTCCCTAATTAATCCTAAATTTTTAAATTCATGGCTCAACCTGATTTTGGAAGGATTTGAGGCTTGGAGATTAAGGACCGACTTCATTCATTGAGCAAATATGTACTGAGGGTATATTACATGTGAGTCCCTGTTCCATTCAATAGGAATCTGTCAGTGAGCAAAATAGATAAGGTTTCTATTCTTCTAGGGCTTTTATTCTAGTGGTGGGGAGACTGAGAATAAGCAATTATTGCAATAAGAATATTACATAGAATAGGGGCATCTGGGTGGCTCAGTCAGTTAAGCGTGTGACTTCAGCTCAGATCATAATATCACAGTTTGTGAGTTCAAGCCCCACGTCAGGCTCTGTGCTGACAGCTCAGAGCCTGGAGCCTGCTTCAGATTCTGTGTCTCTCTCTCTCTCTGCCCCTCTCCTGCTCACACTCTGCCTGTCTCTCTCAAAAATAAATAAACATCAAAAAAAATTAAAAACATACTAAAGAATATTGTGTAGAATATAATAAGGTGATAAGTGCTTTGGAAAAAAAAAAGGGCAGGATAAGGGGCAGGTGGAGTGCAGAGGGAGGGAAGCTGTTGGTTGCAGTTAAAATAGATCATCCTGAGAGGCCTTCCTGGAAAGATAACATTTGAGCAAAAACTAAAAGGGGTAGCTAGCTCAGGGTCTAATAACCTATAAAGTTCTTTAATTTGGTAGATTTTGTTTTTACAATGCCCAAGAGCTGTATAAACTAGGAGAAAATATGTGACTTTTCAGTTATGTGAAGATCATTTTTTTGTTTGTTTCATTCCATCTTTGTCTAACTGAGCCCTCTCTCTGATGGAGGCTGGCCCTGGGCAAAATGTCACATACAGGAGTCGATGGTGCCATGACTCCTCTGTACCGGAATTATGTCTTTCCTTTCACTTGAAAGGATTAGCAGGCTTCCACATCTCATTTCATCATCCCTAGGGGTGATTTGGTGGATTTGACTGCCTAAATCAGCATGCTTTCCCTGCGTTGACCCACCATCTTTCCTGTTTCTTGGTATCCTTCCGTGTGTTCTATCTCTGCAGTACTCTCTGGCTATCTATCAACTCTTAGCATCTATAACTCTTAGGATGCTTATTTTTAATTTCACTGGGTCTTTAGGTTGGAGGCAATACCATGATATCCCTATTTATGCTCAGAGTCCTAAGTGAAGAAAACAACCCACCACCCAAGCAAAAACAAAAACAGGGCCATCTACAAATTTAAACACATTTGCCATGGTGTAAAAAGTCTCCATATAAGATTCCCTGAGTATCATGAGACGGGACTGTGATGCTAGAGAATCTAGTATCTATGTAACTTGCTTTGGCCTCAGTTACTGGTCACAGTTTTGCATTCCTACCTAGTTTCCATTTGGTTTCCTCTGCCCTCCCTTTCTTAGCAGGCCATAATGAAAATCTTTTTGATACTTCTTACAGACTCTGGTCTTAATTTTCAAAAGCAATAGATGAGGGGCACCTTTGGTGGCTCAGTCGGTTAAGTGTCTGACTTTGGCTCAGATCATGATCTCACGGTTTGTGAGTTCGAGCCCCATATTGGGCTTTCTGTTTGTGCCATTCCCCTCTCCCCTCCCAAAATAAATAAATAAGATAAAGAAACTTAAAAAAAAAAGCAATAGATGGTCACTTTGCAGTCTCTTATTTACATGAGTGTGGCAACATTGCCCAAACCCACCCTGGCAAAGGCCAGCTGCTCAATTTCTCCAGGTTAGTCTATAAATCACAACAGTCCCCTTAATCCTCTCCTAGCCCTGTGAATGTGACAGGAAGAGCTTGCAGGCTGAAACAAACATTTCTGTTACATTTGTCAGCTCTGTGGCAAAGCTCAGTTTAAAAAAGAATTAAGTAGTGAGGAAAAAATAAATAGCTTAGGTCAGGAGGCCCTTCTTTGTGTTATATTCTGTTATTTTAGGGACTTCAATATGTTTTTATTTTTAAAAAAAAATTTTTTTTCAACGTTTATTTATTTTTGGGACAGAGAGAGACAGAGCGTGAACGGGGGAGGGGCAGGGAGAGAGGGAGACACAGAATCGGAAACAGGCTCCAGGCTCTGAGCCATCAGCTCAGAGCCTGACGCGGGGCTCAAACTCACGGACCGGGAGATCATGACCTGGCTGAAGTCGGATGCTTAACCGACTGCGCCACCCAGGCGCCCCCTTCAATATGTTTTTAAAATTGGCCCTAACTTCATGTTGACCCAGTGCTCCATGCTTTAAACAAGTCTTTCACATTTGGTGCTCATGGTAACTTTATGGCTTAAGTAAAATAGGTGTTTCTCTCTATTTTTCAGAGACAGGAATGAGAGGGTGAGGACTAACAAATGAGCCAACCAGTCAATGTCCCTTTTTTTCTCTTCCCCTTCCCCTCCATCCCTCCTTCCACCTCCCGAACCCTGCCACTTCCTCCCCTATTCCCTCATTTCCTCCCACCCTTTCATACCACTCCTCATTCCACAAAGGCTTTAAGGCAGCAAGATATTGCTTAGAAAATAAGAGGCCTCAGACATTAGTCCTTGTCCCATACTTTTTCCCTTAAGCTCCTTTCAGATGGACATGACCCAGTCCCCGGATACCTGTATTCTCCCTGTGAGGTTATGTAGACCCGAGTCTGGCAGATGAGACTCTGGAACCCTACTGAGCAAAACCAATACATTTGTTAGTGGAGATTCAGCTAAATTACAGTGACAAAGAAAGGTGGGGAAAGACCATGTGGTAAGCAAACTATAAGCTTCATAAACCTGAAGAAACTACTGATTTCTTGGGTCAAGACCCTTTGTGTTTAGGTTTTAGGAAGAAACCAGGCTGTTCCTGGGTGGTAAAGGAACCTCTGTCCTCATACTGACAGCATGGTGCATGGTGAGCCCAAGTTAGACTTGTTTTTTTATTAAAATTTTTTTAACGTTTATTATTTTTTGAGAGACAGAGCACGAGCAGGGGAGGGGCAGACAGAGGGAGACACAGAATCCCAAGCAGGCTCCAGGCCCCGAGCTGTCAGCACAGAGCCTGATGCAGGGCTTGAACTCACGGACCGTGAGATCATGACCTGAGCTGAAGTTGGATGCTTAGCTGACTGAGCCACCCAGGCGCCACCCAAGTTAGACTTGTAAACTTGTGGAAGTTTCCTTTTGTATCCCCAGCGTTCTCTTTTTGGGCCCTTTCCTTGATTTCCATTGAATCCTTTACCTCTACAGATGGGGGCCCTGCACCCTTCTATCTGTGAACATGGTGTTAAGGAAGGATCTCAGGATGCTTTAGTTTCTTCATCGGTCAAGGCAGGTGGGCAAGGTCTTTCCCTAGGACCCTGAAATCTCAGATTGTAGCTCACTCTGCTCTTGAGAAACTTTCTCCTTTATGTCCTCAGTCCCAGTCTATAAACTGTCCACATTTACAATGGTTTACTCCCATCCCTCATGGTCCCCCTGCCCCTTGGAAGAAATCCTGTCTTGGTTCTGCCATTGAGTATATGATGAATTTGGGAAAATCAGTTGACTTTGCTGAGGGAGCTACTCTTGTCAGCCTCCCTCCTTCAAGAAACACTGGGTGTGACATGTGCATTCTCTGTGTTGGCGCTTAGTCTCAAACACACTGGTCATTCTCTCCTGGGGAACTCCCTTAGCAACACCAGATTGAGCCACAAGGTTCTGCAGCTCATCCAGATGGCATTCCAAGGTGAGAGGACATTCTCTCCTTGCTGGCAATCCCAATCTCTATGACAGGTTATTTTAGAGCCCTTATTTCATTTGGCTTTAATTGGAAAGCACACCCTTTCTGCCCACATAGGGAGGAGATAGATAAGCCTCTTAGAATCTACAGATGCTCTCCATTAGGCAGTCACTCTGGGCTTGAGTCTTCCCCTTCTCCCCCCTCTCCATGCCTATATCTCACCAGTGCAGAGGCATGGGTCGGGGGTTGGGGTGCTGCCACTTCCTTTTCGTAGGTTGTGGTGAAGTAACTGATCCTCTTGATGACTGCAACTACCTTGAGAAAGAAAGGTACTTTGCTCCCCTTTATCCTCAGTTTGGGGTCTTAGTTGCCCATTTGAAGACAGCAGGAGTATTGTCTGTTAAGTGCCCCTTAACACTCTGTTACACTAGCTCATTGTGTGTTTGCCTTTCTTATGTGTAAGCTCCTTGGGGATTGGGTCCTATCTGACCTGTTTACTGCTGGAGTCCGAGTGCCTGTCACAAAAGAGAGATTCAATAAATACTTATTGAAAGAATTAATGGCTGCTCAGAAAATGCCTATTTTGTTTGGCAGCATTGAATTTTCTGGTCATTGGTAACCTTGGTAAGAGTAACTTCAGTGTCCTGATGGGAGCAGAAACCAGACTGGACAGTTGAGGCATGGGGGATAAGCATGAGAGACAAGTCTATGAGCCATACTTTCAAGAAGCCTAGTGTTTCAAAAAATAGAAAATCTGAGGTATAGTAAGGCCAACAGATCAGCAGACAATTGTCACTGAAAAGATAGTCTGTTAGTTATCATGCTATTAGGGGCCCCACAGGGATGCACCAGAGTTGGTCAGGAAGCAGAAGGAGAGGGGAGTTGAGGCAAGAATCTTTACTGTAGTTTCCACAGGAAGGAATGAGCAAAACAGGGGAATCAGGTTTAGGGTTGGCTAGTTTGAATAATTTCAGCAGGCTCCAGGGCACAGGGACTGTTCCTAATTGTCTGGTCCCTGGCCCTGGGGTCATTAGGGCAGGGGGATAATGGCCTAGAGTGTGAGAGCCCGATAAAGGAGCTGGTTGAGGTGTACACACTGGATTGGTTGGTTTGTATTTGAAAACTGCACTTGTGGGTAAATTATCTATTATCTCTAGGTATTGGCTAGCTCTGGAAGGAGTAGTCCTTTCAGGCTTGACAAGGCCCCCAATGTCAATGCATCAGAGTACAGGAAACAAAGACAGAGTTACTACACCTCATAGCAAAGGGTAACAGAAAAATGGGATGGTAGTGAGGGCATGATGTCACAAGGGAAAGTTTCATTTTTAAGTCAGGGGATGTTAAAGTGTGTTTTATGCTACTGGAATGATCCAGTGGAGGAGAGACTCATGATACCAGAGAGAATGGTGGTAACAAAAGTAACATGGTTTTTGATTAAATAACAGTAAAAGGGGATCCAGACTACACATGAATGAACAGGCCTTTTGAGAAAAGGTGGGATATGTTATCCCTTGGGATGGGAAGGAAGAAGATGCCAGGATGTGATAGGAATGGAAGAGAAAGCTCTCATTTGATGACTTGTGTTTTCTTATGAAGTGAAAAAACCAGGTTATCAGATGAAAGATCAGAGGGGTTGTGGTGGTGGTGGAAAAAATGTGAAGAATAAGTTAACTTCCTTGAAAAATGCCAAGAATTGCTGGGCTATTTTGTGTATGAATTTGAGGTTCATGACAATATATTGTGTTTTATCCAGACTTGTGGATTTTCTAGGAAAGAATGTTATGGAGGGAGAGGGACAATATAGTTGAGGGATATTATAATATAATAGTTATAATAAATCATAGAATCCAAGGTCAGTAAGTAAATAAGATAGAACAGGATTGATAAATATTAAGTGATGGGTCCAATGGTTTGGAGTCTTGATTGCTACTTGGTTTTTTGGGGGGAGGGCAGTGTTGAGCCACAGTGCTTGAAGAATAGGAGCTTGTGGTCTGGTCTTGGTAAGAGTGTATTCATAATTTAAAGGAGGAATAATTCTGGTGTTGATCAGGTCTATGGTGTCACTGTAGATGGATGGCTCAGGTAGAGTGAGAGAAAATTCACTAAAGGTGAGGAGCTCAAAAGGACAAGAAGTCAGGGTGATAGATGGCTCACCTGGACAAGTCATCACTGAGAATGACGGTGGAAGTTGGGAGGAGAGGAAAACTGGGGCAGGTACTGAAAGTTTCAGTGAATGGAAGGGTCTTCAGGATGAGAGATGTGGGCAACAACAAGAGGGAAGTAGTGGTAGATTTGCAAGGCACACATCTCAAATGATTAGGTTTAAAGGAGAGAAATGGTCTGGAACCAATAGATAGAGTCTCTGCTTTGCCACAACTTACATTCTGGGGTAGGGAGTCAGCCAATCAGCCAATCACTTAATCCATCAACGTTAAATTGTAGTGGGCATTATGCAAAGAGAATGACTCATTGGCTGCTTTAGACTGGGTGGTTAGGGAAGACCTCTCCAAAGTAACATTTGAGTCTTGTCTCATTGGTGATAAGAAGGGACCAGCCAGAAAAGAGCATTGTGGGTAGAAGATGCAGTTCATGCAAAGACCCTAAGGCAGGAATGAGTTTGGTATGTCTGTGGAACAAAGAGAAATGAGATGTGAGTGTGCAGGAAAGAGTGGCAGAGAGGCAGAAGATAAGGCTGGAGAGATATTCCATGGCTTTGTAAACCTGAATAAGGAATTAGATTTTGTCTTTTGGTGATGGAAACTCATTGGAGAGTTTTAGGCTGGGAAAAGGCATGCTCTGATTTGTGCCTTAAAAAGATCCCTCCACTGCTGGTGGAGAGTGGGTTGTAGAAGGACAAGGGCAGAAGCAGGGAAAAGTCCACGCATGTAGTCCAAAGTTGAGAAGATGGTGTTTTAGATTATGGCAGTCATAGTACAGATGGAAAGAAATAAGGCCAATTTGGGATATGTTTGTAGGGTTGGCTGACAGGCTTGTTGAAAGATCTAATGTGGAAGGTGAGGGAAATAGAAGAGTCGAGGATGACTCCTAATTTTTTTTTACCTGAATGAGAATGAGAAGACAGAGGAGGAGGAGATATGAAGAGGAGGGAAATCAAGAGTTTGTAATATCTCATGATTATTAAACATTCAACTGGACATGTCAGTAAGCAACTGGATATATGAGTCTGGAATTCCAGAGGGAGACAAGGACCAGAGATCTGGATTGGGAGATCATTCTCAGACAGATGGTGTTTAAATCCTAGGAAGTAGGGAGTTAGAAGAGGTATGTAAGAGATGTACTAAAAGCCACTGAGTGAAGAACAGTAAGGTAAATACAGAGAAGTGACTACAGGTTTGGGCAGCATAGAGACATGTAATTGATGGTGTTAACAAGGGCAGCCTCAGTGGAATGGTGGGGACAGCAGTCCAAGCTGAAGTGAGCTATTGACTAAAATAGGGCTAGGAGGCAGAAGGAAAGTTCTGATAACATGGGATAATTTGCTGACCACTAAGTGGAAGTTTCCCAGGACATTGTTTAAAGGTTTAGGAGCACAGTGGGTGCTATAATGTTCTACCTGGATCCTCTGTACTGGACAGGTGCATCCATCCTCCAGCTTCACCGGTGGTGGCAGCTAATGGCTCAAGTTCCCTGTTGCTGGAGAAGTGCTCTTGACTGACACAAGACTTATTGCCAAGAGGTTATATTCCCCTCCCTGTGAGGTGACTCACAGCCAATGACTAACAGTGACTGACACAGGGATACAAAAGACCACCCACTTTCCTTAAGAGGGGGGACCTCTTTGGTGATCTCCATGGATCGGTGCAAGACTAGAATTCAGCTGAGACTACATTCCTCTTTTGCCAAATCTGTCTAGCTTTTCTTACCCCCTTATGTGTGTGTGTGTGTGTTTTTCCCTAAGAGTATTTATATCACATATCACATACACCCAATTGCTTGCCTTAGACTCTGAACATAGGGAACCCATTCTAAGACCTGCTGCCTGGAGAATCTAAGGATGACATTCTGGCGTTGGGTCACTTACCATCTTGCTGGCAATAGGACCCCATCATGGTGCTGGATACAGTGCTAAGAGCCCCCTCAACCCCAGGCATGTGCCAACAGTGTAAATTGCTAAGATATCACCTATGCTGAACAGAGGCAGGGTTCAGGTGAAGAGGATAAACTGGTTCATAGAATATCTTCTATTTGAGAGATACTGGGAAGCTAATACTTATAAGAATGTGAAATTGAGTGGCTGTTGCAGAATGCTATTGATGCCTTAAAGAGAGAAAATGCAGGATCAGGGCCACCAATCACCAGTTTAAAGCAAAGTATGAGTCAAAGTGCTTCCTTTGCACCTAGAAAGAGACTTCATCTCCTGCAACAGAAGGGCAAACAAAACTGAAGACAAGACCCAGGACTTAATTGTGAGATGGGAAGAATTTTGGAGAAGGCTGAATTTCAGCTTGATGAGTCTCCTGTGCCAAAGTCACAGATTTGAGCCCCTGAGATCCAGAATGGGAATATATAGATGAATACAATGGAAAACCCTAAACCTCCACTTTCCTCTGAAACAGAAATGGCTATTGCCTCTTGCTGGAAGATAGAAGCCCCTTCTTGCTTGAAGAATATGCAGATGTCTCAAACGAGGCAGATGTCTTACAAGTAGAAATTCTTGACTTCCTTAGTAGGTACCTTATTCTTCCCTTCTTATCATTAGAAAAAGAATGAGAGTCAAACCTCCATGTGACCCCACTGGGCAACTGTTGCGTCTGCTGAGAAGATAGGGATTTCACTGGGACCTGGCTAATGTGCCCTGGGCAGGGGCTGGGAGAGTGTGCCTGCAAGTAGATCCTGTGAGCTAGAACATAAAACTCTTTGTAGGAGAATTTGTTGACATGGGAGCACTCTCCTATGATATAGGACTTCACAATCCTGCAAGAGCCCTGAAAAGTGATTCTAGTAGCTTATGGAATAATCTTGAAAACTAGATGAATGTGATGGCCCCATGAAGTGAAATAGATATGTCAGAACTCCCTGTGGAAGAAGGGGTCAAAAGGTTTGGAGAAGTAGGCATGCTACTATGGACCACTGTATAGAACCAGGAAACCCACCAGCTGACTGTGAGGGTTGGAGGACTCTCCCTCCATTTACCTAGGAGAGAAGGATGTGTTGGTGAAAAGCACAGCAGCATGGGTGAGAGGCTCACCAGTGGCTGTCTTCTCCAGGCTGGGGCTGGTGATTGATCATGCATTTTGAGAACAGAATGTTTACCAAAAACCCGTAGAAGGTATTATTATCAATGGTGAAACATTAGAAGCATCCCTTTAAAGCCTAGAATAAGAAAAGAAATAACACATCCATTATATTATGAAATATTGTACTGGAAATCCAACCAGTTATAGTTGAAAAAAGTAAAAAAGAAGAGATTTAAAAATTAGAAAGTAAAACAGTATTTTCATTGTTTTCAAATAATGTGAATAGCTACATAAAAAAAATCTGTGCACATCTATGGACAAACTATTAGAAATAGTAAGAGAACTAAGTGAGATTGCTGGATTTAAGATGAGAGCTGTTTCTTTATACTAGCAACAGAAAATGTAATTTTAAAGTTACTTTTATAAGAGTGATGACAACAACAAAATAATATATACAGGAATAAATCTAACCTTTATAGATGAAATGGTAAAATTTAATTGAAGACATGAGAGAAAGCTTAAATAAATGTGAACCACAGACTGAGACAGACAAGTATCTCTGTCTCCTGGTGTTGGTGGCTGGATTTTTCTGATTGTTCTTTTCACTGAGGATGTGGTCCTGCAGGGGTTCTGGCTCTGTGTGGTATGTCAGGACCAACACTTTGCCTTCTGCAGAATTATGGCTCAGATCTTGTCCCCAGGTGTTAAAACCTCAGCTCTTTACTTACAGGATTGGGCCTTTCCCTCCACATCACCCCCACCCCACCCAGCCCCACTCAGGTCAACCATAGAATCAGTTTAGGCTTAGGATTCTAGTTTCCAATTCCCTTTAGTTTTTGGCTACTGGCAATTACCAGTACTTTTTCTTATGAACGCAGCTCTGCTTTCAGAAGTATACGTTCTTTATTTCATCCAGCATTCTAGATTTTTTGAGGCAGGAAGCTTTCTAGGTCATCTAGTCAGCCTTTGTACCAACACTGACAGTCTCCAATTTTTCTTAGTTTTTGTTTAAACTATGATGTTTCTTTTCTTCTAAAGAGCCTATTTATATATATTTTTATTTTCTTTTAATGTTTTTTAAAATTTGTTTTTGAGAAAGAGAGAGAATAAGCAGGTGCCTGTGCAAGCCTGGGAGGGACAGAGAAGGAAAGGGAGAATCCCAAGCAGGCTCCATGCTGTCAGTGCAGAGCCTGATGCATGTTAGAACCCACAAATCATGAGACTGTGACCTGAGCTGAAGTCAAGAGTCTGACATCCAATCGAATGAGCCACCCAGGCACCCCTATAACTATGTTACTTAAGTCAATCTAATGGTGTCTGTTTTTCCAAGGAACATTCATTTCATTCACATTGAATAACAACTGTTACACTTTTTATAGGATTCTATCTTATTTTGTATTTTTTATTAATTTTATTTTGTGGTCTGCTGGGTTTTCTTTTTCTTTTTCTTTATTTTTGCTTGTTTGCTATGTATTTTTCGGTTGCTATTTATTGTTATTTTGCCCTTTTATTAAATTTGGGAGTTTATTATTTTTTCAAGCTTTTATTTAAATTCTAGTTAGTTAACATATAGTGTAATATTGTTTTCAGGAGTAGAATTTAGTGATTCATCACTTACATATAGCACCCAGTGCTCATCATAACAAGTGCCCTCCTTAATACCCATCAATCATCTAGCCCATCCCCCACCCACCTCCATACATCAACCCTCAGTTTGTTCTCTATCGTTAAGTGTCTCTTATGGTTTGCTTCCCTCTCTCTCTTTTTTCCTTCCCATATGTTCATCTGTTTTGTTTCTTAAATCCCACATAAAGGTGAAATAATATAATATTTGTCTTTCGCTGGCTGACTTATTTTCTTTAAAATTTTAAAAATGTTTATTTATTTTGAGAGAGAGAGAACATGAGGGAGGGGCAGAAAGAGGGGGAGAGAGAGAATCCCAAACAGGCTCCATGCTCAGTGCAGAGACTGACATGGGGCTTGATTTCACAACCGTGAGATCATGACCTGAGCTGAAATCAAGAGTTGGATGTTTAACTGACTGAGCCACCAGGCACCCCCTGACTTATTTCACTTAGCATAATGCACTCTAGCTCCATCCACATGATTGCAAATGGCAAGATTTCATTCTTTTTGATGGCTGAGTAATATTCCAGTGTGTGTGTGTGTGTGTGTGTGTGTGTGTGTGTGTATGTGTGTGCATCACATCTTTTTCTATTAATGATTATGTTCCTTTCCCTAGTACTCAACTGGGTCTATCTTTCCTTCACCACTATTAAATGGTGGTAAATGCCAATTTCCCACCCCCCCCCCCCACCAAGATTATTATCTGGCTGCTTCCTACTCCTGCTTAAGATGAGACTTTAGAACATTTTTGCTTCCCTACTTTCCTTTTCCCCAACCTGAAATGATAGCTTCAAATATTTTTACTTCTATTTTCCCATCCTGATACTTAGGTTTTTCTAAGAGAGTTTAATACATTTACTCTAAGCTATTATTAGACTTCATCCTGCAATAGGTCTCCTCTGTTTTAAGAATCCTTATTTCTTAGATTATATATTCTCAGATGCTCATTTTCTTTTTTTTTTTAAATTTTTTTCAACATTTTTTATTTTATTTTTGGGACAGAGAGAGACAGAGCATGAACGGGGGAGGGGCAGAGAGAGAGGGAGACACAGAATCGGAAACAGGCTCCAGGCTCCGAGCCATCAGCCCAGAGCCTGACGCGGGGCTCGAACTCACGGACCGCGAGATCGTGACCTGGCTGAAGTCCGACGCCCAACCGACTGCGCCACCCAGGCGCCCCTCAGATACTCATTTTCAATGCACATTTGACTATATGTGCATATGTAGACAAAATGTATCTTGGAATGCACACATGTACATATATAGGAATTTGTGTGTATTTATTACTCACTACATTATTCTACATTGAAGTCTTTGACTTAAAAAATTTTTTTTGACAGTAAAGACTTTCCTCAAGTGTTTTTCTTATATGGGTTCATAGGTGATATAGTGTCTAGACCATGCCTATCTGCAAATCCAATTTTTGACTCCTTTTGACAGCAACATGGCAGCAGGGAGTTTTCAACCCTCTTTCAAGACACCAAATGAAGCCTCTCAGCTCCCTGATCATCTCTTATTCTTCTGGGCTTGGGGAGAGAGAAGACTCAGCTCAATTGTTCAGCTCTTCCTCTGCTCCTTGCAGGACTGAGAGAACAGGCACAGACTCATGGGCTATTATCACTTCCCCTCCCTGGGGCTCAGGTATCTTTGTACACCAAGAGTCCTCCAGGGCCCACCAAGTTCCTCTCCTGCTCCTGGGATTTTCCCAACACTTGTACCTAAGTCAACATTTTGCAGAGGAAGAAATGGAGTCTAATGTTAAATCTTGAAAGTGGTCAAGATTGTTTGTGAGAACGTGGCAAAGGGGATGATCAGGGGTCCAAGAATAGAATATTGGGAAACACCAACCTGTAAGGGAAGGCAGAGAAAAGTGGACCTAAAATGACAGATCATAAAGGGGAAGAGAACCAGGGAGTAGAGAGTCTCAAGGAGGAAATGGTCAATAGAGTCAAAATATAATATGTCTTCACAAGATGGGGTGAAATCACATTAACTTCCCATTGAAATCATCCATGTCTCATTTGCCAAATAAGCAGGAAGGAGGCAAACATGAGTGCTGTGGTCCATAGTCTAGAGAGAGCCACATATTGCATACATGGAGTGCTAGTTCTTTCTGTTTTAGGAGTTTTTGTTTCCCATGAGGATGCCTCAATTCCTAAAATTTCAAAGTGTAGGGTTCAGGGACTCTCCATTTTCTCCCTCTCTGCCTCAATATCAATTATTGGATGTGATTAGATGAGTAGAAGGAGCGGCCTCTGAGTCCTAAATGTAAAAGCATATACTGAGATGGAGAGGGAAGCAATGAATGATGCTACACTGTATCAATTAGAGTTCTAACAAGAAACAGATAATTACAGGAAGGTTTACTTATACAGCGGTTATTTTTATAAGTGTGGGAGGGATGTAGGAAGACCACAGTGAGGTAGTTCAGGCACAGGGGGCAATTAGTGGCTGACTGACACCATCCTATGCCTGAAGGCAAGAAGAGAAGGAGAGGTCACCATAATTGGGAAGAGAAGGTGTCGTATAGAGCAGGCCACCTTGAGAGAGCAGTGAAAAGGGAGACAGCAACCTCCAGATATCCTCACAGGTATGGAACCAAGGGAATAAATACCATGATCTCATTTTCCTTTCTTCCTCCAATATTCTGACAAGGATTTCCACAGGCTGGAGCCAATTAGAAGTCACAGGATACAGGAATCCATATAGTAGAAGAGAGGAGTGAGGAGAGGGGTGAATAATGGATCTTGAGGGCAATCAGAAGATATCTGGTACTAACATGATCTGCCTACAAAATGTAGGACTTAGATTTATGCTCAACTAACAGATTCTGTTACGTAAGATAGGAACCAAAAAATGCACATTGATTTGGCAATTTACAGTCTATTGACAACCTTGTTGAAACAGGTCTAATGGAAAGATTGGAAGAAGAATCCAAATTGCAGTGGACTAGGTTAACTGGGAGATGAGGAAATGGAGAGACTCATAAAGACTTTCAAGAAGCCCAATGTGATAAGAGGAGGTCTAGAATGAACTGAATCTAGGAGACTCCAGGATGTAGTAGATGTCCTCCATTCTTTACCCCTTCTTGTGTTCAGACCCTTTGCCATATAGTTCTCTAGTGCCTTCCTTCTTGAACTCTGGAACTGATCAGGTATCTTGCTTTGGCCAATGAGATGGATATCAGCAGATAATGCACAAAAACTTGAATGATCCTGCTTCAAGGCTTCTCTATTGTGTTTCTGCCATTGCCATGAGAACATGCCCTTGGTAGCCTTTATGAGATTATGAGACATAATTGCCCCATTGCTCTAATTGCTCTAGTTGAATCCAGCCGATGTTAGAAGCCAGAGAAGATCAACTCGTCCCCAGCTATTTGGGTGAGTCAGGAGAGGTATGTAGTTGACACCTAACCGATTGCAGATAGATAAGGAACAAACACTTAATTGTTTTATGCACTGACATTCTATGGTTGACTTTTAATGTATTTATTATAATGTATTTATTATTTGTAATGTATTTATAACTGATACACAGGGTAAACTGATAATAAACTCTTAAAAGATTGGAGGCCTAAATGTAAAAAAATTATCCTCACAAGTGCTAGGAAAAATATGGATAAATTCCTACATAATTTGGAGTGTAAGAAAAACTATTTTTACTATGACTCAAAATCCAGATGCACTTAAAAATTAATAAATTTGACTACATAAAAATTACAAAATTTTTACATGGCTAAAAGATCATGTAAAGCAAAATAAAAATGAAATAAAAAGTGCATAAGCAAGACCAAAATGAAAAATGATAAACTGGGAGGAAGTATTTTCCCTCATAGACAGAGAGCTAATATATGTAATGTACAAAGAACTCAAGAATCAAGTAAAAGAATTAAACATTCAAAAGGTAAATGGGTAAGGCATGTGAACAGTTCACAAAAATTTTAATAGCTCTTGACAAATGAATAGATGCTCTATTTTTCTCATAGTTACAGAAAGGAAAATTAAACTACACAGGGATACTGTTTCTCATTTATCTGATTGGCAAAAGTTCTAAAACTTGATAAAACACTCTGTTGGTAAGACCATGGGGAAATAGGCACGCTCATATATTCCCAGTGGGAGTAAAAATGGTACAACCTTATAGAGTGAAATCCAGTAACATCTAACAAAACTAGAATACATTACACATTGAAACTGCAATCTTCTCTATGGATTTACCATGAAGCTACACCTCTGACAACACAAACATGCACAATGTTATTAATTTTGGTATTATTTCTGATAGCAAAATATTGGGATTTGCACACTCACAAGAGATGGTTCAATAAACTACACAATATAACACTGTAAGCTGTTAAAAATGAAGAAGATCTTGAAATCATATGGAATAATTTCTAGGATGTATCATCAAATTTTTTAAAAGTGCAAAGAATGTGTATACATACACGTAATATAATTTATCTATTGCCTCATAACAAATTATTCCTAAACTTAGTGGCTTGAAGCAACAATAAATATTTATTGTCTTGGCTCTTTTTTTAAAAAAAATTTAATGTTTATTTATTTTATGGGGGAGGGGCCGACAATGGGAGAGGGAGACATAGAATCTGAGGCAGGCTTCAGGCTCTGAGCTGTCAGCACAGAGCCTGATGCAGGGCTCAGACCCACGAGCTGTGAGGTCATGACCTGAGCCGAAGTCAAATGTTTAACCAATTGAGCCACCCAGGCACCCCGTCTTGGCTCTTTTTTAAAAACAACCTTATTGAGATATATATATATATATATATATATATATATATATATATATATATATATAAAACTGCTCATACTTCATGTGTACAGTTGATGAGTCTGGACATAAGCATAGCCTTGTAAGTCCATCACCTCCAAAAACTTCCTTGTGTCCCTTTGTTTCTTGTTTGTTTTTGTGGTAAAACTTAACGTGAGATATACCCTATTAACACAATTTGTAATGCACAATACAGTATTGTTGACAATAGGCCTTTTGTTGTACAGGAGATCCTATCTTACATAACTGAAATTCCATCCATTGGAACAACAGTTCCCCATTTTCCCCTTCCTCCAGCTCCTGGTAACTACTGTTCTATTCTCTGCTTTTATGTGAGTCAGAAATTTGGGAGAAGCTTAATTGGTTGGTTCTGGCTTAGGGTCTGTCATGGAGTTGCAGCCACAATGTTAACTGGTACTACACTCATGTAGTCTTTTCTGGGGCAGGAAGATCTGCTTTCAACATGGCTGGCAGGTTGATACTGGCTGTTGGTGGAAGGCCTGTTACTGTTTATGTATACTTTTCTACAGGACTGCTTGGATGTTCTCCAACTTCCTCAAGATCAAGCAATCTGAAAGACCAAAGCAGAGGCTGTGATGTCTTTTATAAACTAGCATTGTGTTCATACAGTCCAGCCATATTCAAAGGACAAAGAAACTGTACAAAAACATGAATATCAAGGAGCAGGGGTCTTGTGGGTGGAGGCATTTTTAAGGTTAATATGTGTGCACACATGTGTGTACACTTTTTAAGTAAGAAAAAAGGGGAAATAAGAATAGATTTTTGAATCTACTTCTGGATTAGATGATAGCAATCCAACTTTAAAAAGTCAGACACATTATAAAAGTGTATTTTAAAATACTTTGGAGATCATGTTAGCAATAAAGAATAAAATAATTTGGATTCCAGAGAGAATGGAGCCCTTCTGAGGAAAACTGGTCGCTGCCAGTGGTTTTCTACTCTGGAGGCATTTATTAATTCTAAGACCAGTCCTATGTTTAATCCTGGCCCCCTCAGATGGACAATACTGGGAAACAGAAGTCAGGAAGCTTTAGGGATCACACAGAGCTGGTGTGATGGGTTGGAAACCCAAGGAGCCCCAAATAAATGATAAGTTCTTGCCATAGGGTATTTTTCTGAGTTTGGGGCTGTGCACATGAGGCTGGGAAGGTAGGCAGTTACTTGGAAAATACCAAGAGGCAGAGGGAAATACCCCATAATCTTTAAGGAGATTGGGGCCTCCTCAAATACACAACCTTCCTTTTCCTCAAGGCATTTGCCAGATTTTGAAACTATACGGGGTAAGGAGCCTGAAGAGCTAAACTTACAACCTTCAAAGAGCACAACTACATTTCTAGCAGAAAAATATATTGAAGAGCACACTGGACATGGCAGAAGACAGAGCTAGGGAACCAGAAGCCAGGATAATAAGAAATATCCAAAGCTGAAGTGCAGAATCAAAAAAGAAAGGGGAAAAGAAAGGAATGGAACAAGAGAGACATGTGGAACACAAACAAAAAGGTCTAACAGAACATATAATTGGAGCCCCAAACAGGGCAGAGACAATGAATGGGCAGAAGCAATATTGGAAGAGATAATGTCAGAGAAATTTTCTAAACTGGTAGAAGATATTCCACAGATTCAAGATGCTCAATGAATTATAAGGAAGATAAATACAAAGGAAAACACACCAGGCACATCATAGTTAATCTGCTAAAAACCAAAGATAAAAAGAAAAATCTTAAAAGATTCAGAAAAAAAAACCCATTATCTTTAAAGGAGCAACAATAAGATTAATGACAGCCTTTTCAACATAGACAATGGAATATCTTTAAAGTGCTGAAAGGAACAGCCAAACTATAACTCAGTAAACAATATAATGATTTAAAATATTTGATTTAAAATAAAATAAGGAAAGGATAAAACTAGATGATACAAATAAAACTATATTAATCTTAAAGCTATCTAAAATATATTGGTAAATACATTGACTTTAAATGGACTAAGAAATACAATTAGTAAGGCAAACATTGTCAAACTGGATTTAAAAACCACAATCATTGATATTTACAGGAGCATATTATATAAATAAATGGAAAGGTGGGTAGGAAACAATAAAATTTAAAAATATATATCATAGAAGTACTAACAAAAAGAGGGTTATTAAAGCCTTATTAAATCAGACAAAGCCAATTTTTTCTTCTAATAGGAATGAGTTTTATTGGCTTACTATCTAGATTAATCTTTTGCTTTTTTCTCCCCCTGGAAATTTTCATTGGCCTAAATCTAATGACTTTCTCTTAAAATTTTTTATGAGGGCTTTTTAAATTTGGGGGTTTTCCTTTTGAAAATTTAATTTTACTATCTTCTGCATCATTCTGACTCCATTTAATCAAATAATTCCACAAGACCCCAATGGCCTTGTTTGTTCCAGTAGCACAGATGTAGATAAAGTCTATTTTATTTATTTTATTTTATTTTATTTATTTATTTTTCTTAAATTTTACTTAGTTAATATACAGTACAATATTGATTTCAGGAGTAGAATTCAGTGATTCATCAGTTACATACAATCCCAGTGCTCATCACAAGTGCCCTACTTAATACCCATTACCCATGCGGTCCATCTCCCACCACCTCCCTCCATCAAACCTCTATTTGTTCTCTATCATTAAGAGTCTCTTGTGGTTTGTTTCCCTCTCTTCTCTTCCCCCACTCCCACCCATCATTGCAAATGGCAAGATTTCATTCTTTTTGATGGCTGAGGAATATTCCACTCTGTGTGTGTGTGTGTGTGTGTGTGTGTGTGTGTGTATCACATCTTCTTTATCCATTCATCAGTCAATGGACATTTGGGCTTTCTCCATAGTTTGGCTATTGTTGATAATGCTGCTACAAACCTTGGAGTGCATGCACCCCTTTGAATGTGTATTTTTGTATCCTTTGGGTAAATAACTAATAGTGCAATTGTTGGATTGTAGGGTAGTTCTATTTTTAGTTTTTTTAGGGGCCTCCATACTATTCTCCAGAGTGGCTGCACCAGTTTGCATTTCCACCAACAGTGCCAGAGGGTTCCCATTTCTTTGCATCCTCACCAACACCTGTTGTTTCTTGTATTGTTAATT
Organism: Herpailurus yagouaroundi; assembly: GCF_014898765.1. Lineage (NCBI taxonomy): Eukaryota > Metazoa > Chordata > Mammalia > Carnivora > Felidae > Herpailurus > Herpailurus yagouaroundi. Next base: position 24,902,602 of record NW_024412402.1, on the reverse strand, counting down.
TTGGCTATTCAGACAGGTGTGAGGTGATATCTCATTGTGGTTTTGATTTGTATTTCCATAATGATGAATGATGTTGAGCATCTTTTTCATGTGTCTGTTAGCCATTTGGATGTCTTCTTTGGAAAATTGTCTATTCGTGTCTTCTGCCCATTTCATAACTGGGTTCTTTGTTTATTGGGTGTTGAGTTTGATAAGTTTTTTTTTTATAGAGTTTGAATACTAACCCTTTATCAGATATGTCATTTGCAAATATCTTGTCCCATTATGTAGGCTGCCTTTTAGCTCTGTTGAGTGTTTCTTTTGCCGGACAGAAGCTTTTTATGTTGATGAAGTCCCAGTAGTTCAAGTTTGTTTTTGTTTCCATTGCCTTCAACAAATAAAGTAAGAATATTTTTGGTCATTAAGGCTGTTTTAATGGTAATAAAGTGGACAATTTAATAGGAAGACAAATAAATGTTAAATTTGTGTCTAATAGCATACTTTCAAAATGTATGAAGTCAAAATTGATGGAACTAAAAGAAACAATAGACAAACAAAATCATAGTTGGAGATTTTAATACATTTTTCTCATGGATTTATAGAACAAGGAAGGAAAAATTAGTAAAGATTTAGAAAATATAACAAATAATCAACTAACTTGAACTAATTGACAAATGTAGACCTCTACACTCAACAACTGTAGTGTACATATTTTTTTTAAGTGCTCTTGGATTAGTTACCAAAATAGACTATATACTGGGCCAGAACACTAATCAAAAGCCTGAAATCAGACTAGTGCTTTGGCTAGAGTGGAATTAAATTATAAATTAGTCATCATAATATTTCTGAAAGTTTCTCAGTTAAGGATCAATTCTAAGTAACCCAAAATTCAAATAAGAAATTACCATATAATATAAACCAGAAAACATTTTAATTAGATACTAATAAAAAATGCTTGTGAGACACAACTAAAGCAATGTTCTGAGGGCAATTTTCAGTTCTAAATGCAGACATCAGAAAAGAAAAAAAAATGAAAATCAATGATCTAAGGCACCATCTCTAGAAGCTGAAACAATAGCCATAAGCTAAACCTAAAGAATGCAGAAAAAATGAAGTAATAAAGGAGTGTGTTATTGAAATTTAACACAGATACACAACATGAAAATTGACAAGGGATAGTTATTTGAAAAGATTAATAAGACTGCCAAACCTCTAGCAAAGATAAGCAAAGACAAACCTCTAGTAAAGATAAAAAGACAAAAATCATATATTAACATTATCAGAAATAAAAAAGAAGAATTCACATCAAATTCTGCAAATATTAGGAAGATGACAAAAGAATATTGTGAGCATCTTTATGCCAATCATTCTGACAACTTACATAAAATGGATACATTCCTTGAGAAATACAACATTAGAGTTTACACAAGCAGTAAAACAAATCTGAATATTCTTGTATATATTAAAGAAGTTAATTCTATAATTAAAAACTATCCAATAAAGAAAACTCCAGGTCCAGATAGATGGATAACAGGTAAATTCCTCCAAACACATACAGAAGAAATAAATCTCAAATGAATTCTTCTAGAGAATAGAAATAGTGAATGCTTTTAAATCCATTTTATGATTTCAGTTCAACGTTGATATCAATATCTGGCAAAGAATACAAAAAAGAAAATACAGGCTAATATCTGTTATTATCATAGATGGAAAAGTTCTAATAAAACTATATATTTATATTTAAGGTATATAGTGTATAAGGTTATAATATACATGTATGATATGTATGTGTATATATGTATATATATCCTGAACAAGTGGGATTTGTCATAGAATTTCAATATTGCTTTAACATCTGAAAATCATGGTGCCTGGGTGGCTCAGTCAGTTAAGTGTCTGACTTTGGCTCAGGTCATGATCTCAGGGATTGTGAGTTCAAGCTCCGCATTGGGCTCTGTGCTGACAGCTCAGAGCCTGGAGCTTGCTTCAGATTCTGTGTCTCCCCCTCTCTCTCTGCCCCTCCCATGCTCAGGCTGTGTCTTTCTTGGTCTCTCAATAATAAATAAACGTTAAAAAAATTAACATTTAAAAATCAGTCAATAGAATGCGCTATAATAATAGAATAAAAGAAAGCCCATATGATCATCTCAACAAACAGGAAAACAAATTGGTAAAATTCAACACTCTTTCATGACAAAAACTCAGCAAACTAGGAGTAGGAGGAAAAATATTTAACTGGGTGAAGAGAATCTACCAAGGACCTAGCACCAGCGTTAATGATGAAATAGTGAACACTTTTTTTGTAAGATTAGAAACAAAGCAAAGATTGTTTTTACCATTTTTATTCAATATTTTACTGAAGATACTAGCTAGAGAAAAAGGGCAAGCAAACAACAACAGCGCAGCAACAATGACAAACAACATGATTTCATATGCAGAAAATCCAAAAATATCTGTATGTAATTATTATTAATAAGTGAATTTTACAAATTTACTGGATACAGGGACAATAGAAAAATTTCTCTTTACAACCAAAAACCAGTTGAAATAGAAATGAAATGAAAAAAGAAATACAAATGAAAGTAGCACTAAGATTATCAAATATCTAGAGATAAATCTAATGAGAGATATGCAAATCCTCTATACTGAAAACTGTAAAACATGTTGATAAAATTAAAGACTTAAATAAATGGAAGAATATAGCATGTTTAAGGATGGAAATCTCACTTTATTTTTATTAAATTTTTTTTAATGTTTATTCTTGAGAGAGAAAGAGCATGAGCGAGGGAGGGGCAGAGAGCGAGAGGGAGACACAGAATCTGAAGCTGGATCCAGACTCTGAGCTATCAGCACAGAGACTGATGCAAGACTCAAACTCATGAACTGTGAGATCATGATCTGAGCCAAAGTCATACCCTTAGCCAACTGAGCCACCCAGGCACCCCTGGAAATCTCACTTTAGATAAAATGTCATTTCTTTCCATTTTGAGCTATAGATTTAATAAAATACTAATAAAAATTCCAGAAGTTTTTTGTGGTAATTGACAATTTGATTTTAAATATATATAGAAATGCAAAAGACCTAGAAAGACAACATAAACATGAATAAGAATGAAAAAGTAGGAGGACTTACACTACCAATGATAAAATTAAAATTAAGGAAGAGTGCTATTGGTGATGATGATGAAGAAGAAGAGGAAGAGGAGGAGGGGAAGGAGGGAGGGAGAATAGAGAAAAAGAACCTAGAAATAGCTCTACACATACACTGCCATCTGTTTATAATGAAGACACCACTCTTATTCATCAGGTTAATGATTATTGGAAGGGAAAATATAAATGAATCTGGATGTATAACTCATCACCCAATACACAGAATTAATTTGACATGGATCATAGATCTAAGTATAAAAACTTCTAAAATGATAAATATTTCTAGAAAAAAACATAAGAGAATGTCTTCATGATTTGGGGGTAAGGATATTTCCTGAAACATGAAACAAAAGCATAATATAAAGAAAAAATGATAAACTGATAAAAGGATCAGGGACATTAGTAATCCTGCCTGAATTAGGCCGTTTTAGTTTTACATTGACTTTAACCATAGGCCATGACAGTAATAAGATATATCCTAGTGGGTCTCCTATATTCCAGACATACTCTTCCTTACCTTCACTTACAGCTGCACATAATTTGCTGTAAGGTCCAATTTCCTCTTGGAAATCAAGATCAATCATCCCAGCCAATACAGTACCTTCTGTGCTTCTTGATTCAAAGGCATGAGGAACCCAAAGTGGCCAGGTGGCAATACTAACTACCAGTTCATTGGAAACATTGTTGTGTCCTCTGGTGGAAGCATTCCTCCCTTTGGAACAGTAGAGCACAAGGTTATGGGGATAGAAAGCACTATTTTGCTAGTGGATAACTTGAAGTAACAGTGAGTAGTGCTACTGCCAATTCCATCCCTTGATTCCTGGACCTATGAATCCTGGTTACGAGAGAAATAGCACAATACATTGGACACTGATTTAGAACATGTACCACTTCCTGTAGAATAATGCTTCAGGCCCACAAGGTATTGCCATCTATCTGGCAATCTAAATGAGTCTTCAAAAGGCCATTCCACTGTTCTATCAAACCAGTTGCTACAGGATGGTAGGGAACATAGTAAGATGAGTGAATACCATGAAAATAGGCCTGTTGCTTCACCTAATTTGCTGTAAGTTCCCTTGATCAGAAGCAATGCTGTATAGAATACCATGATTGTAGATAAGGCATTCTGTAAGTCCATGCATGGTAGTTTTGGCAGAAGCATTGTGTGCAGAGAAGGCAAATCCATATGCAGAGTAAATATCTATGCCAGTAAGAACAAAACATTGTCTCTTACACAATGGACATAGGCCAGTATAATCAACCTGCTGTCTGCTAGCTGGCTGATCACCTGAGGGAATGGCACCATATCTGGGTCTCAATATTGGTTTCTGCTGCTGGCAGATTGGGCAGTTAGTTATTTGTGGCTGTAGCCAGGTCAGCCTTTGTGAGTGGAAGTCCATGTCGCTGAACCCATGCATAGCCTCTGTCCCTACCACCATTGGGTGATGACAAGGGTAGCTGGGGAAAGAGACTGACTAGTATCGACAGAATGACTCATCTTATCCACTTAGTAATAAAATGCTCCTCTGTTGAGATCACCTCTGGTGAACATTCATTTGGGACATAAATATCTTCATTTTTTTTTCCCATCCAGAGAGGTCTAACCACATACCTCTTCCCCGTACCTCTTTGTTACCAATTTTCCAATCATATTCCTTCTAAGTCCCTGACTCTCCAGACAAACCATTTGGCCACAGCCCATGAATTAGTATATAATCACAAGTCTGGCCACTTCTTCCAAGCAAAATGAACAACCAGGTGCACTACTTGAAGTTCTGCCCTCTGGGAGGATTTCCTTTCACTACCGTCCTTTAGGGACATCCCAGAAAGTGGTCATAGTGATATAGCAGTATACTTTCAGGTTTTGATGACTGATTATGCATAATCATCTGTAAATCAGACCTGGGTCTTTCCCTCTCTGTCAGCTGATCATAAAGAGCTCCCCATGAGGCCATAGGTATGTGCTGGCAGAAAGAAGGTAGTGTAGCCAGATGAGGGAACTTGGATATTTGGTCCACTTCCTCAAATAACTCTTTTTGCCTTCAGGAGTAGTTTGTGCCTGATTTCAACCACTTCCATTTGATGATGGAGTGCTACTGTGCTCACACAACATTATGGCTTGATGGTTCAGACATCACCCAGTTCATGAAGGGCAGCTCAGGCTGCATGGTAACTTGGTGGCCCACGGTTAAACATTCATTCTCTACTAAGGCCCTGTAGCAAATGAAAAGCTGTATTTATCAAAAACAGAGTAGTTATTCATAGAGCATGGCAAAACTTTGCTCCAAATCCTAATGGCTCCCACTGTGATTTACCAATAGATGTCTGCTAAAGGTTTCAAATAGCATCCCTATCTGCTACTGACACTTCAGGCACTATTGAATCTACTGGATCATATGGCCCAAGTGGCAGAACTACTTCTGGTGGCTCTTACTATCAGGTATTGAAAAAAAGCATTAGCTACGTAAGTTTCTATATACCATATATCATGAACAAGGGATTGTTTTAATTTGCTCAAGTAATGAAACCACATCTGGAACAGCAACTGTAGTTGGAATCACCACGTGGCTAAGTTTACAATAATCCACTGCCATTCCCCAATACCCTTCTGTCTTCTGCACAGACCAAATAGGCCAGTTGTGTCAAGATTTGGTGGAAATCACCATCCCTGCATCTTTTGGGTCTTTAATGGTGGCACAAATCTCTGTAATCCCTTAGGAATGTGGTATTGCTTTTGGTTTACTCTTCCCAGGTAAAGGAAGTTCTACTGGCTTCCACTTCACCATTCCTACCATAATAGTCTTCACTCCACAGGTTAGGGAAGCAGTGTGGTGATTCTCTCATTGCTGAGTATGTAGGTCAACCCAGTAAAAGGTTGTAAGTCCCTTTGAGAAGGCTGGAAGAAAGATTAACAGTATGTGCTTTTGGTAGTGTAGGAGGGTCTTTCCTCAAGGGGATCTGGACTCTCCTTCATTCAAGGATTTCTGTGTCTGTAACTGGCTCAATTCAGAATTGGTCAAAGGGCCATGATTGTTTTTTTTTTTTAAATTTATTTTATTTTATTTTTTTCAACGTTTATTTATTTTTGGGACAGAGAGAGACAGAGCATGAACGGGGGAGGGGCAGAGAGAGAGGGAGACACAGAATCGGAAACAGGCTCCAGGCTCTGAGCCATCAGCCCAGAGCCCGATGGGGGCTCGAACTCCCAGACCGCGAGATCGTGACCTGGCTGAAGTCGGACACTTAACTGACTGCGCCACCCAGGCGCCCCGCCATGATTGTTTTTGTGATTCAAGTTAGACTTCTGTTCATTTGACCTAGAATTCTCCTATATATATATATCAGGCAAGTATTTAGTACACTAGTCATCTGTTTCACTTCTAAGGACACCATGAGCAACTAGCCAACACTAAAGGTCTCTGGAAGTCAGACTCTTCTTACTACTGCTTTGACTCCACTGTCCATTATACTAACCATGCCATCTTGCTTTTGATGATTAAGTATTGTCACATGGCCCCTGCTACCTGGGATCCAAATATCCCTATTGCATTTAGATTCTTCAAGTAACTGGTAGCAATTCCCACTTTAATTTCTGACCCACAGAGAAAAGTGACCCAAGAGCTATTCAAGGATGTTGGGGCTCCTCTCACAAATTTATTTCTCATAATCATAGTAAAAGTTGTGTTCTCCGGACCCTCCAGGGGTGGGTGAGCATGTCTTACATGATCAATACACTCTAGCATTCCAATCTCCCACAACCTTTAGATGCCTTCCTCTATAATATACCAAGGCAATTCTGGCATTTCAGATTCATTTTGTGTAGGTCATCTTTTGATCCATGTTTCATCCTAACGGTCAAGCAAACCATTAGAGCCCTTTCTAACTCCCTGAGCTCCAATATTAAATGCAGAATCTCTGAATAGCAGGCCCATATTGATAAATGTGGCCAGACCAAACTTTATATTCCTTCCACCATTATCTTCTATTCTTCATATTTATCCACAAACATGTTCCCCAAATTTATGTCTGCATAAATTGGAAAAATCATGTTGTTCTTTTGGAGTGTAGTGCAACTCTTCATCAGTCATACTTTGTACCTCACCTGTTGCAGACTGCTGGGATTTGAGTGTAGTTATAAATATAAGAGCGAAACAGGGTAATAAGATGGGTCCTGAGTAGAATCAGCAATGTCTTTCAAGGCAAGTACCTCAAGCAAAGCAGGATCAATCTCTTCAGATGAGACAGAAGGACTGCTTCCACTGGCAAAGAAGAGTAAAAACTATTTAAGAGTCAAATGTTTCCAGGCTTATTAAGATTTTTCCATATGTCTCCATACCAATTTTCAGGATTCCATTATTTTTCAATTAAGATCTTCACTTTGACAGCAGCAGACATGATCTTATATATAGAACATTCTGAGGAAATCACAAAAACTATTATAATAAATGAATTCACCAAAGTTGCAGGATATACATTAATATTTAAAAAATCTAATTTATTTTTATACACTATAAATGAGAAATCCAAAAATAAAAATAAGAACATAATTTTATTTACAATATCATCAAAAAGAATAAACTACTTAGGAATAAACTTAACAAATGAGGTGCAAGACTTGCACATTAAAACCTGTAAAACTTTGTTGAAAGAAATTAAAGAAGACGTAAATAGGGGCTTCTGGGTGGCTCAGTTGGTTGAGTGTCTGACTCTTGATTTCAGCTCAGGCTCATGATGTCATGGTTCATGAGATTGAGCCCCACATTAGGCTCTGCACTGACAGCATAGACCCTGCTTAGAATTCTCTCTTTCCACCCCTCCCCTCTTGCACTCTCTCACAAAATAAATAAACAAACATTTAAAGAGGAGGAAATAAATGGAAAAACACCCCCATGTTTATGGAACAGCAGATTTAATGTTGTAAAGATGACAATATTCTCCAAATAGATCAACATACTCAGTGCAATCCCTATCGCAGACTTTTAAATTATTTTTGTAGAAATTGACAAGCTGATCTTAAAATTCCAATGGAAATTTGAGAAGCTCACAGTAGCTAAAACAATCTTACAAAAAGAACAAAGTTGGAGAATCAAAATTCTCAATGTCAAAACATACTACAGAGCTACAGTAATCAAGAGAGTGGGGTAACAAGGTGGTAATATATGCCTCTCTAAAATAATTTCCATTGCAAATCAAGATGATAAAAGCTGCTACTTTCTTCTTTTTTTTCCTTTGCTGTCTTCTTCCCGTATGCCATCTCTGTGTTATACCTCAGCAAGGATGACATATGTCAACTCTGCAAACCAGATTTGTCAGAAAGTAACCGGTCCTAGGAACTGATCCTGCTTGTGCAGAGAGGTAGTGGAGTGAAACTTTGCACAAACCATGCTTCAGTTCACTTCAGCAAATATCCACTGAGGGTTGAGGTTGATAAGGTCTGGGATATTTATGTGGAGGGCTGAGAGGGAAAGTCACCAGAAAATAAGTCCTTGTCATATGTCCTTGGACGTTTAGAGAACATCAGGCTTAGTGTCACACCCACTTGAGACAACTATCTTTCCGGTCTGGTTTGAGTGGGCAGGAGAGAGAGCAATGGTTGCGTTGGGAGCAAGCTACACACCCACCAATGACAGGACAATACAGGTAATCCTGGGGGATCAGATAAAATTGTAAAACGGGACTCCTCCAAAAGGCCTACCTGGACTCAATAGTGAGGTGGACAACCAAAGTCCAGGAGACTGAGTGGGGAGCCAGAAGCAGCCAGGTAATGCAGAGGCATGGATGATTAAGTGAATCTCTAGTGAAAGATCCTGTGGGGAATCTGTGAGGGCAATGCATGACTACCAATGAGAGCAAGAGCCAAGTCTGGACGTCTGCCATGCCCAGATGCCACCAAATCCTGATGCAACTGTCTGTATAAGAAAGACCTTTCTTGTCCCCTTACTTCTCTTTCCTGCCCAAGGATAGGTATATATATCAATGGAAAGGAACGTACAGTCCAGAAATAAATTCTTACATTTATGGCTAATTGAGTTTTGACAAGGGAGCTAACACAGTTTAATAGAGAAATAAATTGTTTTCAACAAATGGGGCTGCGACAATTCAATCAGAAATATAAAAAGAGGTTGGATTCCCTACCTCACACCATATCCAAAAATTAACTAAAAATGGATCATAGACACAAATGTAAAAGCAAAAATTGTTAAAATTTTAGAAAAAGACAGGAATAAATCTTCATGACAAGGTAATAGGCATGTTTTAGAAATGGCACCAAAAGCACAATCAACAAAAGTAAAAATAGGTAAATTGCACTTCACCACAAAGTCCAATTCACCATTTTGTGTGATGAATGTTAAGTTAATTCATCATTTTTTTCTTCAAATTATACCATCTAGAAAGTGAAAAGACAACTCACAGAATAGGAGTAAATATTTGCTAATCATTTATCTGAGAATACACTTGTACACAGAATATATAAAGAACTTAAAACTCAACAAAAAAACCCCAAATAATTCAATTATAAAGTTGAAAGGATCTAATTAGATATTTCCTAAAGAAAATATACAAATGGCCAATAAGCACATGAAAAGATGCTCAGCATCATTTAATGATTAGGGAGATACAAATCAAAACCACAATGGGATGTCACTCCACACTTCTAGAATGGCTAAAATTAGAATGACAGACAACACTGCTGGCAAGGATGCGGAGAAATTGGAACTCTTACACATTTGTGGTGGAAATGTAAAATGGTGCTGCCTTTTAGAAAGCACTTTGAAAGTTCCTCAAAAATAGAGTTACCATGTAACTCAGATGTTTACCACCATTAATTAATTAATTAATTACAAATTAAACTATTCTTGGTTACCAATATATCTCCATTCATCTGGCTAAACTATAAAAATAACTTAAGTAAACTTAATAAAAAAAAAAGAAAAAGAAAAAGGTAGAATCAGGGAGGCTTACACAAGGGATTTCAAGAGTAACAATAATGTTCTCTTTCTTAAATGTGTACTCTTGTATTGTTATTCTTTAAACTGCACATAAAGTATACTATAAATATTCTTTCATATGGATTAAATATTCAATAAAGAATGACATACTGAGTATTGGCAAGAACATGAAGCAAATGTTACTTTCATATATTGCTTATGGACAAAAGTTGGTACAACCACTTTGCAATACTCTTTGGTATATACTAATACCAAACATATGTAAAGCCTATAACCTAGCAATTCCACTTTCTGGTATGTATATACTCAAGAGATTTAGTGCCTATTTCAACCAAAAGATAGGTATAAGAGTGTTCATAGCAGTATTAGTCTAAAAAAGCATCAAAATAGATATAGCACAATGTCCATCAATAGCAAATCTGATAAATCATTTGTGTTCTGCTAATACAAAGGAAAACTATGCAAAACTTAACGTGTGCTGATAGAGGTCAAAATCCTGGTCACTTTGTGGGAGAGTGTTACTTGAGCCTCCTGGGGTACTGGAAGTTGTTTAGGGTGCACGTGTGTGTGTGTGTGTGTGTGTGTGTCTAATTTTTCTGAACTGTGCATGTATTTGTATGTTCTACTGTGCGCATTTTATAACATAGTAATAAAAAAGTGAGAATAGATTTATGTGTCTGTTTTATTTTGGAAACATAAACACAGGATGTATATCTTAAAAAACTTATGAAAATCTTACTTCTGAAGTAAGAACAAGGTTAAACAGATAGGAGAGGAGATGGAACCCACTGAGTATATCTTTTCATATAGTTTTAACTTTTGAATCACATTAATGTTTTTATATTAAAAAATTACATCAATCAGAGTAGAAACATAACTTTTAGGGGACAGTGGCAGAAACAGAGATTCTAACAATGAAAGCATTGCCCTCACAGATTCCCCACAGGATCTTTCACTAGTAATTTCATCTTCTATTTTACAATTTCCAGTCTTCCTGGGAGTTAGATTGGGGTCATATGAGTAGTACTGGCCAAAAGCTTTAAGAATGGATGAAAGCTTTCAGCCTTTGGGCTGAACCAGAAGAGCTGATTTTATTCCTCCATGTGTTCTCTCACCTTGTTTCAGCGACTGTGAAGGGTACATGATGAGACCTTGGAGCCACAGGATGGAATTCTTCCCAGATCTCTAAATCACCACATGAACCCAGAAGAGTTGCTCAACTTCTATTAAAGTTTCTGAGAGTGAGAAGTAAACTTTTTTTTTGTGTGTGAAAGTTTTTATTTTAATTCCAGTTAACATACAGTGTGATATTAGTTTCAGGTGCACAATATAGTGATTCAACAGTTTCCTACATCACCCTGTATAAGAAGTAAACCTCTTTAAAGTTATTTATTTATTTATTTATTTATTTATTTATTGAGAGAGTGTGAGCAGGGGAGGGGTAGAGAGAGAGGGAGAGAGAGAGAATCTCAAGCAGGCTCTGCACTGTCAGCATTAGAGCTCGACATGGGGCTTGAACTCATGAACTGCCAGATCATGACCTGAGCTGAAATGAAGAGTTGGATACTTAACTGACTGAGCCAGCCAGGTGCCCTGAGAAGTAAACCTTTCTAATTTCGGAACTAGCCTGTTAGCTCAACATAGCCTAGAGTATTCTGATTAATAGAGAAGATGTAAAATTGAGATGATTTGTGGAGAAGGAGGAGACACAGTGGCTATATGAGGGGAATTGAGGAGAGTGAAATAAATATTCTTTATATTCTTCAAAAAATAAGAATGAAAACCTTTATAGAATATTAGAGCTAGAAGAAAACTGCAGACTTTATTCAGTTCTTTTCATTTTGAAGACAAAAAAAAATTTAACCAGAGAGACAATCTTGATTGAGTCAAGATCACACAACAAGGGGCGCATGGGTGGCTCAGTCGGTTAAGCGTCCGACTTCAGCCAGGTCACGATCTCGCGGTCCGGGAGTTCGAGCCCCGCATCAGGCTCTGGGCTGATGGCTCAGAGCCTGGAGCCTGTTTCCGATTCTGTGTCTCCCTCTCTCTCTGCCCCTTCCCCGTTCATGCTCTGTCTCTCTCTATCCCAAAAATAAATAAATGTTGAAAAAAAAATTAAAAAAAAAAAAGATCACACAACAAGTTAATGGTAAAGACAGGATTACAACCCTGGTTTTTAGGATCTTGAGAATAGTCTCAGGGTTAGGCTACAATTACTTTTGAGAGCAGCTGAACATTTGCTCAGGATCCTTTGGGTATACTGAACTTCCAATTTCTTGGTGAAGGTTCTAGATGGGAATAGCAGCCACCTGAGCCTCTATCAGGCTTCAGACTTCAGCCCCAACTCTGAAGTCATAGCACAATCTCCATTTCTATTTTACTGTCCTTCCCTAGGCAGTCCACTTGAAATC
>NW_024412402.1:24787877-24889712 GCF_014898765.1 Herpailurus yagouaroundi | reverse complement strand
AAATATATATATATATATCATCAGGAAATATATATATATATATATATATTTTTTTTTTAAATAAGAAATGGCGCTTTCACTCTTATCGTTTGGGTTATTTTTTTTATGATTTGAATCACTGGTGTAAACAGAGTAAAAAAAAACAAGAAAATATCCTTGTTGAGAATTTTGTTCTTCCATCTTTGATTTTTTTGGGGTGGACAGATTCTTTCCTTACATGTAAGAATAAGAAGTACCTGTGGTATTGTTTGCATAAATGTCTAGAGGGCTCAGATCATTTTGTTACAACTTTATTCTTTTGATTTATAAAAATCTCTTTATGCTTCAGCATTGCTCAAAACAGGGTAACCAGACATAATCCCCCTGCCCCAATCAAATCTCTATGATTTTGATAATTTCCCCCATGTGTCTTCTTCAGGTTTATATTGGTTATATCTTGTTTTTCTTTCCATCCCCCCATCTCTCCATTTCTGAGCCATCACTCAGGCAGATACTTACTGACCTCTTTTTTCCAGCTCCACTTTGACCCAGGAGATTAAAGGAGGCCATTGTCACATCATCATTGGTCAGCCAATCAGGTGAGCACCTCCCGTCAATGACCTCCTTGTTCCAGAGGAGTTCTTCAGCAGTTTCAATGGAAGGAGGGAGCCAAGAAGGAGGCCTGGCATAAGTCCAAAGATGATAATTTCAACATGGATTGTGTACATTCTTGCCCGGAAAGGTGCAGGGTTCCCCTTCCCACCAAAAAGCAGTTCGGTAGGTGGAGCTTGGGATAGCTACCTGGAATTGTTTCTCATCCATCTCCTCCCTTCTGAGCCCCCTACTGCACTTCCAAAGAGATCTTATAACATAACTTTGAATAAGAATGGAGGAGGAGGGCTGGTTCTCTAGGTATTCTGAGGGCATTAACTTACCAATTTGTTACAGGACGTTGAAGTTGTAGAAAGTGAGGCTGTATCTGTAGTACAGCACTGGCTGAAAAAGGTGAGTAAGATTTCTCTATGACTCAGGGTACCCCAAATTCTAGAGCGCTGGCCTCAGCGGGTGCAGGAATCTGGACTCCTTTCCTCCTAAACCTGGGAAACTCAAGTTCATTGCCAAACACCTTACCTAGAGCTGTGTCTAATTCACCAAATTTCCTAGAAGATGCTGGGGCTTGTGTCTTCATCAGAGATGTGTTGGAATCATCACTATCCCCACCCTGCTTCTCAAGGATACTGGATGAGAAGTTTCAGATGTGTCACCTCCAGCTACTGGGCATCTCAGCAGTATCTTGGGATAGGGCCAAGGATTTAATGAATCCCCTAGAATTCTACAGATAAGCTTGCTATGGAACTTTGAGAGATAGAGTGTGTACGAAAAGACACACAGCATGTGTAGGGAAAACAGGGAGAAGGAAGAAGAGATACAGAGCAACGCTTTCAGGGGAAATTACTCACCTTTCAGACTGAAGAAGAGGCTTCCCAGGACATAAAGGAGAAGATGTCGACCAACTGCCCTCCCACGCATGGCCAAGATGTACATGTGACCAGAGATGTGGTAATTGAGAGTTTGAGGCAATCATCCTAGGGGAGTGGGCAGATAGGCAGACATGCACAATGTCCAATTGAAAAGGGTCTTGGGCAAGTGGGTGGAGCTTGTCCAGGCTGGGTCCCACCCTTCCCAGGGAGTCCTTGCTGGACAGTAGTCACATGCACCCTACCTGGGTTTCCTAGGTGAAGCACCATCTCTCAAAGTCTGATTTGTTGGCAAACCAGAGTCAAGAGGTCCTGGAGGAAAGAACGAGAATCCAGTTCATAAGATGGAGGTAAAACATCTCATTTGCCCTGAGCCGAGTTGTGGGGAGGGAGGCACAAGGGCCCCACCTTCAGTATACCTGGCCAACACAAATTCACAGCTATTCTTCTCCAGAGATGTTGACTTTTTGGCTGAGAAATTTTTCAGTCTTTGGGGTCTTAAGGGAATATTTTTGCTATCTTGAAAGCCCAGCTCATTCCTAAGTTTTAGCATGACTTGAGGGGTTGCAAAACTGGGCTTGCTCACCGTTTCTTAAATGCTTCTGAATAAATTTTAGACTTCTGTTACTTTTGCACTTGATTTGTTAAGAAGTGGCTGTACTTTAAAGAGCAAAAAGAAAATAAGCTCTTAAAATGCAAAAGCCTGAGCCCTCATCTGCAGCTGAGGTGAGAGGAGGTTTCTCAGTGCCCAAGGCTAGAATTCTGTGCTTCACATTATGGTGGCTTTGCCAGCCTCCTGCTATGCCTGCTGGAGCACAGACCACCTGCATCTGCCTCTCTTGGCTCTGAAGGGCTGAGACCTGAGGTGGAGGGAGATGGGCCTGGAAGCCAGCTCATTCTCTCTGGCATGAGCGTCCCTATTTCCTTCAGGACTAGGGTTCACTCAGGGTCTCTTTTCCCAGCCAAAGAAATGTGGGATTAAACAGGTACTCCTGGAAACTGTGGAACAGCTCCCCTCTCATTTCTGTACTCTTTTCTTCCTTCTCCTGCCTCCATCACCAGCTTTGTTCACCTCTACGAAGGAGGACATATTTCTCAAGAAATGTATTTTTGCTGAGGGATATCCAGTTTTCTCTGTTTACCCCTTACAGTGTCATTAGCATTTTAAAACAGTATTCAAATGCTCAGTAATTATGTAATAGGAAAGGGTAGCAAATAATGGAATTTGAGACCTCCTTGGAAAAGACTTTTTGGATGGGAAACGTATTCTAAAATCATAAATGTTGGGGACTGTATACAATCACTGCCGTGCATGTGGGAGACTGTCCCTGCCTGACATAGCTGCACTATATGGAATTGTAAATGTTGCAATTCCTTGGTCTGGATAATATGAACATCATCTTCAGATATTTTTTAAACATTAGCTGTATGGCATAACTAGATTCAAGCTTTGGAGACAACCTACAGTCAATTATCCATGTATAATTTTTCCACTCTGGACTTTCTGTGGATTTTTTAAATCCATAAACTGTGACTGGTTCCCCTATAATCCACTAGTTTTGGTATTATTTTATTAGGTTCAGTAAATATGTAGTCAGGGAATACATATCCCTTCATTAAGCATCAGTGGATACTCATTTATTTGGTAGATGACCACCAGATGTTTGCTAGGACTTCTAAAGAGAGAGAAAATAAGATGGAGTTCCCCGTTTCCAAGGGATAAAAGTGAACTAGGTGGATAAGGTATGCAAATGTTAGAGAAAATGTCAGAAAAGCCATGAAGAGGATCTATAAGAGCATAGCATGGGAGACCCAGCTTGCACAAGCTCTAGGCATTGCTGCCTGGAGTAGCCAGAAGAGGTTTCTAGCAGGACATTTGCTTGGACTGACCCATAAGCTGGGCAGGGACAGGATAAACAGGAGCAGGAATGAGGGGTGTTTCAAGAGATCACGAAAGCCTTGGCAACTTAGCCAATTCCATCTGGCCTCCAGTGCCCAGTGCTGTGGCCCCTTCTCTGAGGTTTCCTGCTTTCTGCCTTGGGCTGGGAGTAATCTCTCCCTTCTCTGGAATTCCTTTATCCTCTCTTGCCTCTCTTTGGACACTGACCCAGCTCTACCTTGTGTGAGTGGTAAATGAGCACATTTATCTCTCCCAGACTTCAAGTCTTCACATTGAAAGCCCCAGAGCACCTAGAACAAGGCAATTTTAATAGATGCAAAAATGGAGGATATAGTGGACACACTGGTTTTGCTGGAGTGAAGGACTTGTGGGGGAAGAATAGAGTTGAGGGGGGCATGAATTGTACCACAGAGAGGAAGGCAAGTCAGCATGGTGAAATAAAACAACAGCAGCAATGAATGGTCTGCAGCTTCTTTGTGACAGAATTTTCTACAATTATCTCTAAACCATAGTGAATATGGCACAATGTAGGTCATAAAGAGCTGATAAGAAAGTTGGAGAGGAATTCAGAAGGAGTGAATTCCATGTCTTACAAGGTTACTCACCTGCTGTGCAACTCTAGTAAAGGCACTTAAACTTTCTGTTTCTTCGACTTTCCCTAGGACCATTTGCTACCTACCCAGGATTATTGAGTGGCTCAGGGGTACTTGATAGTAAAACAAAACAAAACAAAACAAAACAAAACAACCCTTGTGTGCCTCATGAAAGAGGAGTGAAGGACAAGATCAAAATTTCATGGCGACAGAATATTGTTTATATGATTCCAACCCATTCACTATGCTTAGTGATAAAGAAACTCAGGAATTCCAAATGTTTGAATGGTGTTTTTCAGCCATACCCGTATCTTCCAAGTGCCAAGTGAGGTGAGGGAGGATGTTATGCGAGACCGAATAGAGCAGGTGAGACGAAGGTAAGCCATTTGGGACAAGTTGATTTGTACTCCTAACTGGGGGCAAGTGGCGATGGGGGTGGCTGTTAGCCTCTCCTCTGTGGGTCTCCCTGGCTCCAGACCACACCTGGGTTCCATGGCCATGCCTGAAGCCCTTCTTGGCTGAGTGTCTCTTTGTGGGACTTTGCTCCAGGACCCGAATGGGGCAATGGCTCAGGCATGGGCTGTGTGGGCATCTCAGCTCCACGCCATGATCTGGATGTGCACTCTGGGTAAGCTTTGCCATCTGGCAGCCTCCCCTTTGCCGTGTTCTTCATCTGCAGCCTATGCAATCTTACGGATGAATCATCTCAGGAGATTCACAACAGAACTTCCTATGCAGACTGCTGAGAGCTACAGGTGAGAGGGCCAACAGTTGAGGAAAAGATGCTGTCCTGGGTGTGAGACAGTGTCCTGGGTGGAAGTTTGATTATAAAGTTTAGCTTTTCATTTTGGTGAGGAGGCCTACACTTGGGGCCAGTGGGAGTGTTGGTGAGGTTACCTTAGGCTTCTGCAATGCCTTTCTAAAGTTTCTGAAAGGACTTGAAGTCAAGTTCAGGATTTGACCTCTCTGACACTTTTAGCTGTGGTGTCACAGTGAGTGCTTCTAAGCCTGGAACAGGTAAGGGACCACTTGGGATCTTGTGTTAGTAGGTTGTCAGAGGGCCTGCTGCTCTGCATTTTTAACACCCCAAGGCATTGCTGCTGTTGGTCTACTGACCCTACTTGAACCACAAGGTCACAGAGCACTGGGGTCAGGAGTGAGGGCATATATGTTTTGACCCTTCCACCAGTTGGGACTTGGCTTTGGGTCCCATGGCTTCTTGGCCTGCATTTGGTACCTGTGGTCACAATAGTGGCCATTTACATGGCTCTGGTAGGTGGAAGGCCAATGACAGTCGATGCACTACAGAGGCCATCCATTCAGGAAAAGGTTACTGCACCCCTGTCAGGTGTGAAGACTGAACTGGATGTCATAGGGGACTGAAGGAGTGATTTAAACACAGTAGAACCCCAACATACTTTCAAGGAAGTCTATGGAGATATAGCACTGGCATTTATGGAATTCTTATTGTATACCAGCTTCAGCACAAGGCATTGTCAAGATTTATCATCTGATCCAAAAGAACCTTAAGAGGAGGGCATTGTTCAAACCCACTATACAGATGGCACAGGATACTGGCTTTTAGTCCAACTCCATGTGCCTCAATTTTTTCAGACTTTAGAACATTGCTTGAGGACAATGGCTTCCAGCACTTAGTAAATGACATGATGTGCCATGTCAATTGTTTACTCATATTAAAGAGATAAGGAATCTGGGGTGCTTGCAGGGTCTTCTGAAGTTTGAAGAAGCAGATTTCAATTTGTATTTTCAAAATAGGTCAATTCAAATGGAAAGTTTCAAGTTTGAAGAAAGCCAAGTTTCAACCCCCGCTTTGTCTGATACACTATCGTCCTTTCCCTCCATGGGTTTTTCTGCTCTAGGTGCACCTCAATGAGTGTTGGGGTTGTGGGCTTTGGAGGCATGATCATCAAGCCCTGTAGCCATCCTGCATATCTGTGATGCACCCCTGCATTTCTCTGATGCAATCCTCTGCTTCCCAGGTTCATGTCCTTTAGGGTCAAGGAACAGCCTGTGTCAGAAGAACGTCTATTACCCCTTGACCTGAGGAGCGACTACACCTGGGGAGATAGAATCTGGTGGGTGAGCCTTTCCTTGTGACAGTGCAACACTGGAATCTTCCCGCTGAACTGCTAATAAAGAGACATGGTATTTAATCACTGTCCTGGTCTCTGGTGTGAATGCTTTGCCATCCATTCATTCATCAGGCTCTGAGCACCTCATGGGCTTGGCTCTGGGGACTCACAGCTTGCAGCTTTTTGGGGAGGCAGATGACAGGCCAGAACAGAGCTGTGTCAGCAGGCCATGTGGGGTGCTCCTGGAACACTAGAAGGGGTGCTGGGCTAGGCCAGGACAGGAGGATTTCTGGGGGAAGTGTGCCTTGTTTGTTTCACTCAAGTATTTATTTTATCTTTATTTCTTCTCTAGCTCTCTTCCTGTCTTTATGTAGATCCAAGTTTCTGACTTATTCCTTTCCCTTTCTGAAGAACTTTTAATAGTTCTTGTAAGGCAGGTCTACTGGAGACAATTTGCCTTGAGTTTTGTTTGAGAAGGTATTTCTACCTCGCTCATGAAGGACAATTTTGAGGGACATAAAATTCTAGGGTTTTTTTTTTGTCTTTAACACTTTAAATACGTGCCCCACTCTCTTCTTGCTTGCATGGCTTAAGAATGGATGTTACATGGAATTTTTATCCTTGCTCCTCTTTAGGTAAGGATTTTTTCCTACTCAGGCTTCAAGAATTTTTTTTCCGTGTCTTTGATTTTATGCAGTCTGAATATACTATGCCGAGGTGTAGAGTAGGTGTAGGTGTAGAGTAGGTGTAGGTGTAGAGCTTTGAATGTTTACCGTGCTTGGTTTTCTGAGCTTCCTGGATCTGTTGTATGGGGTCCGCTATTGCAAAATTTTCAACTACTATTACTTTGACCATTTTTTTTCTGTTCTCTTCAGTTTTCTCCTCCTGGTATTCTCATTATGCATACATTGTACCTTCTATAATTGCCCCAGTTTTTTTTCCCATTCTGTTCCCCCATTTTTTCCCATTCCTTTTGTTATCTTTACTTTTTAGTCACAGAACTTTCTGTTGGCATTTCTTTGAACTCAATGTTTATTTCCTTGGTTCTGTCTAGTCTACAGATGAGTCCATCAAAGACATTCTTGATTTCTATTACAGGATTTATTATTCCTGGCATCTCCTTGTGATTTTTCTTAGGGTTTTCTTTGTCTCTGCCTACATTGCCCATCTATTCTTGTGTATCGTCCACTTTTTCTATCAGATTCTTTAGCATGTTTATTATAGCTTTAAATTCCCAGTCTGACAATTCCAACATCTCTGCCTTATTCGAGTCTGGTTCTGATGCTTGCCTTGTCTCTTCAAGCTGTATGTTTTTTTATTTTTTATTATTTATTATTTATTTTTTTACCTTTTATCATATAGCATAATTTTTTGTTGAAAGCCAGATATGCTGCATGAGATAAAGAAGCCCAGACAGACAGTGTGAGGTTTTATGTTTATCTGGTTAGGAGTTAGGCTGCATTTCCTCTCTCCAGCAGCTGTAGTTTCAGAGACTAGCATTTCTTTTTGTCCCCTTGCTTTTGTCTTCCTTGTTGTTAGGTTTCCCCAGAGGTTCTTTCTTAAAAAGGGTCTGAGACTTATAATTCTTTCAGCTGAACCTCCCCTCCCCCCCCCCCAACTGCCCATTGTTCTATAGGGGACTAGTGATGTGGTGGTGAGGTCTGAGAGGAGAGGGGGAAGGTCCTAGGGTCCTCTGATCAGGTGTCAGTCTCTTAGGGAGCCTGTGCCCCTGGCTGTGTCCAGCTCACCTTTCCCCTCCCCCCACCTCCACGTTAGGAGAGGCAGGAAGGCCAGAGAGGGCCACAGTTGGATGTTTTCCTTCCCTCAGGGTAGGCTCTGGAAAAAAACAGTCTACCTTGAGAACAGGCCTTTGTTAAGGAGAACAGAATGCTCTGGACGTGTTTCAAAATGGCTATTTTCTTCTCCCTTTGCTGAGGTGGGCAAGAAGGAGGGGTTCTAATCTTTACTGTGAGAACCTGGTTGGGCTTCTGGAGGGAAAACTCAGAAGTGGAGGGCCTCTTAAGATTGGGCCCCTGGACTTATTAAATCTCAAGCTTGTCCACATTGAGCCACCAGCAATTCATCAATTACATTTAAGTTTCCCTACTCTGATGCTGTTTCCTAGAGGTTACTGTGTCTAAGATGTAATTCTCCATAATAACCTGTCTCTCTCTCCAATTCTCTGGTAAGCATTTTGCCCTTTGACCTAAATTCTCTGATGGATCTAGGAACTATTGTTGGTTTTTGGTTTGTTCGTTTTTTTTTCTAATTGTAAGATTGGGAGTGACAATTGCAAGCTCTTTACATATTAGACTGGAAATTGCAAGTCTTATTCAGGTCTTTATTGAGTGTCTGCTAACGTGGACTGAGCACCTACTGTGTGCCATGTACTATCCAAGCAGCCCTCTGATATAGATGCTATTACCACATGAAAGGAGACAACACAAGACCGAGTATCTTGAGTTACTTTGGTGACATCAGAGTGTGAGAACATGGCCAGGCTTCTGGCTCCCAAAACTTCTCTCTCAGCCACACTGTTGTACTATGTGTGGGCCTGGGCTAGGCCTGGGGAATGAAACAATAAGTAGGACCCACCCTCTCTCTGCTCTCTTCAACTTCATTTTGATAGGTTTTGATAAGTTTTAAACAGTCACAATTTTCACAGTTACTATAAAGGAGAAGTACTATATATAATGGGAACTTGCCCTAATCAGAGAATAAAAGAGATTTATTTTTGATTATTTGAAAATCATCATCCCCATTGCACAGACGAAGAACTGGAAGTTCAGAGAGGTTAAGTAGCTCTCCTGATGTCACACAGCCATCCAGTGCCCTTAACCATTCCATTGTGCAGCTAAGCTGGGGGAAGGGTCATTTTGGTTGATTGTGGTAGTGAGCCTTGGCCAGTAAGACACTGTAGAAGGGAGAGAGGTGGAGGTAGGACACGTCCTTATCCACCATGCCCCACTACTCCCAGAGGTCAGGAATGCCTGCACTCTCCCTCTCCATCACCTTTCCCTTCCAGCCTGCTTGCCTGCTTGCCCCAGTGGGGAGGCAGAGGGCAAAGGACAAAGTAGGAGTTGACCAGCCAGGGGACAGAGGAGCAGAGCTAGGCAGTGGTAGGTGAGAGGGCTCTGGGATGAGAAGAGTATGATGTGACAGAGAAAATGCCAAAAGGCCACTATAGCTGGATGGGAGCAGGAGGAAGAAAGGCCACAGAGGAAGCTGTTGAGAGGGGGCCAGGGCCAGGCCATATGGTCTGGGGGCCTTGTCTTAGCAAAGATGAAAAGTGCAGGAATGTTGGAGGAAGAAGGGGATCACATATGTAGAGGCGGGCTGAGCTACTGGGTGGAAGCAGGGACCTCAGGAGAGGTCTCTTTGGGGAGGTGAGGGGATGTAGAGGAACAAAAGGATTTGAACAGGACAGACATGACTTGGTGATGTGTGGCACCAGAAGAACTGGGGAGAAGAAAAGTCCTGGGGGTGCAGCTGTCTGTGGAACTGCCACTTACTCAGATAGGGGAGTCTTGGTTTGGGGGGATAAGTTAAGTTTGGGTAATGATTTAGGCCCCTGTAGAATATCTCAGTGGTGATGTCAAGCAGGTGGATGACGGATAGACAGAACTGGGCTTGCAGTGGGGAGTCGACAGCTGCAGGAGGAGAGAGGTAGGCAAGAAGTAAGCAGGCCTTTTTCAGCAGTCCTGGATGTGACCTTGCCTTCTCAACCCCTCACTCATTATCTTGGGAAGGCAAGGAGTGGTGATTACCTTGCCAGGGCTGCATTTTGTGAAGGGACAAAGCCCTCTTCACTACCCACCTACGAGGCTGTTTTGCCAGAAACCACCAGATGGCGCCATTTCCACACAAAATCATTTTCTGAAGGTGAACTGGTCTTTCCTTTGAGTCAGACCGTGGGTGCGTGGCAGGATTTAAATTTTAGCACGATTTGGGAAGTCCAAACAGATGGAAGGCCTTTGAATATCTCAGTTTAATGATGGGTACAGTTCACATCCACATACATGAACTATATAGGGGCTATTCATTCAAATAAAAATTATTGAGTGTTTACACCCAGCATTGTGCTAGAGTATGGAGATACCCAGATGAATACTCTGTCATCTATCCTCAGGGAGCTCAGAGTGGTGGAGGGGCTGACATGCAAACAAATTTTCAATGTTGTGTGTAAATGAACCAAGAGGGTATATATGGTAAAGCAGAAGAGGGAGTGATTTTCTCTGCTTGAGAGAAAAGGTGCAGACTTCCCAGCAGAGGTGACATTTAAGTAGAGGATTTGCCAGGCTGTTGTAGTGAAGGAGGGTTCTTTTAGGCAAAGAGAATACTCAAATGGGAAGGCATTCAGAATGTTTGGGGCATTGGACCTGGGCCTGAATGTTTGGAATGCAGGATATGGTGGGGAGAATAGTGGGTAGGGAGGTTGAGTAGTGCATAGGTGGGGATCCCACAGGTGGGTGCAAAACAAGCCCATGAAACCTGCTGCAAGACGCCAAGGAAAAGATGAGCCAAACCTGCAATGCTGGTCAGGCAAGGCTTCTCTGGAGAGAGGAGAGGTGCATAGGGTTCCAGCTTTAGGCACTTGGAAAAGAGGGGAGCCCACTGCACTCAGAAAGGAAAGGAGACCTACAGTTTTGGGCTCTGACTTGGGAGGTAATGGTTAAGGAGCTCACAAGCCCCCACAGCTCTCTCACATACAAACATCTGGAGTTTGGGGAGAGAGGGACCTACATTAGTATTATAGTCGCAGCTCCTTCAAACCTAGGGTGGAAATGAAATCATTAAGTGGCTCAAATGGAGTTTTGTTCTGTGCATGATTAACCCCAGGAGGGGAGTTTGGGAACAAATATGCCTCCTCTACCTGTATTACAGGGGGACTGAGCCATGGTAAATTAAAAGAAAATCACTGGCAAATTTGGGATCAGTCAGCTGTGACCAAGCCATTTGTGTAGTTAAATGGAGCTGAAAGAGCTAATAAAGGCTTTGTGGGTCATGGATCTTTCTGTGAAGGGAGGGCATGGGAGATAGGGGTGGGTGGGTGGGGGGGGTCGGTCTAGACTCATGCTTGTAGAAGTTATCCCTGGGACTTGTTGGGGGGGGGGGGGGGGGGGGGGGGGGGGGGGGGCAAGTTGGCCTGTTCTCATCATCCAAGAGTGTGTCATGTCCTAACGGGGAACTTGTTAATTCTAGACAGAGATAGCGACACAGACCCAGACTTGGGCCTCTGGTGTCTCATAGAGGACAGACTTGGTCTTTGCAAAGCAGAGGCTTGAGACACCAAAGGAGAGAGGAGCCAGTACCTCCTGAGTCTGTCAATGCAGAATGCGGTCCATATAGGGGGGCTAGGACCCACATGCTGTAATGAACAGTAGCAAATGTGGGGAAATGCAGGATGAAGACCCAGCCAGTGTCCGAGGGTGTCCACTGAGAGGTGGGGTGGGGCTCTGGTCCATCCCCAGAGGAGAATGTAAGGCACCCAATAGACAATGCCAGGCAGATGGGCTGCCCAGGAGCAGACGGGGAGGGGCTGGGGAGGAGAAGTGGAGACAGCAGGGAGGTGTTAAAAAACAATTCAACCCAGTCAACTAGAAGATCAAATTGTCTTTATTAAACCATTGGGTAGCCTACCATCTAGCTAGTAGAGGGGAGCTTCCCAGGAGCTGTGCAAAATGGAAGGTTTTTATAGGAAAGGGAGTGGGGCGATAAAATTATTAGGGAAAGAAAAGGATTGTTTCCTAGTCAGGTTGAGCCCGGTTAGGGGGAGAGCAAGGAGGGGGTTCTATTTTGCAGGCTGCCTCATCATCTTTGGTGGGGGGGGGGGCGGTTGGAGAGGGTCCAGGTGTCAGATTACTTCAAAGGCACTGATAAGAAAATTCCTGACTGGTTAAGACAGCATTTCGGAGGGAGGTTGAACTGCAATTAGATAGGTTCAAATCCCGGTTTAGGGACTGTAAGTGACGTCTGTAGTTTTCCATTTAACAGAGGAACCCAGGCTCCAGCTCCTGCAGGCACCTTCCTCAGACTCTGGGACTAAACAGCACGATGTGGCTGCAGGTGTGGAGTAGGGAGGGTGCACAGTCCAGAAGATAAAGCAGGGACCTGGCCTGGCCCAGGCCCCTTCTGGGTGACTTAGCTGAGGATGCTAACGTGTGGCCCCCCCGCACCGCAGGGACTGGTTCTGCTTATGTTTACCTCCCCTCCCCAGGTGCTCAGCCACCTGTGCCCATCCCCTCCCCTCCCCCGCCCGCCTCCGCCACGGCCTGGAAGGGTGGGGGCCGACCAGGAGACCTTCGCAGAGCCACCAGACGCAGTGTTCGACATGCTTTCCAATTACTTGGCAGGCTCGGCAGCGATGCTCGAAATTCATTTCGCATCCTGAGAGGGGAAAACAAAGGCAGGGGAGAGCAGCAGCTGCTCTGGGTGAGCTTGGGAAACTTTGCTCCCAGCCAGGCGGAACTGAGCCAGCGGGGCGGGCGCAGGCGGCAGGGGGCGCTGCCGGTCCTCTCTCCAGCCTCGCCCCTAGCCCCGGCCTCACCCTCCGCAAGCCTTGGCCCTTCCACCTATCTCCCCCGCCCCCACTCCCGCCTTGACTTGTGCCCTGTCTCCCCTCTCCCCCTGCCTCAACGTCTGCCCCCAGTCTCTCCCTCTCCTCTCCCTTGCTCCCCCTTCACCTCTCCCCCTCCCTTGCCCCCTTCCTCTGCCTTGCTCTCTTCCCCACTGCCTCATTCCCCGTTAACCCTACTTTGCTCCCTTCCCCCTGCCTCATACCCCTTCCCTCTGCCGCCCTTCTGCCCCTCTCCCCACCCCTCCCTGCTTCCCTCCTTCTCCCTCCTCTGTCTCCCTGCTTCTCCTGCCTCATCCCACTTTACCCTGCCTCTCTCCTTCCCACTCAATCCCTTCAACCCCTCTTTCCACCTCGACCTCTCCCCCCTCCACTGCCTCCCCTCTACTTCGCTTGCCTCACTCCTGTTCAACTCCTATCTCTACTCCTCCTCCAGTGTTCTGTTCGTGGGACCTGGGGATCCTGCAGCACGGCAGGAGGAAGTGCACTTGGGTTTTCTCAAGGAGTGTGGAGACCAAGGCTTGCAGCCAGAAGTCCCCATGAGTGGGCTTTGTTGGAGTGAGGGAGGCAGTGGTGGGATTTTGAGGGGAAGATAGCAAAGGCAGCAGCTGGTTAGTGGAGAAGGTCCAAACCAGCAGCTTGTGAACAACTCTTTGGGCATAACCATTGACTGTGGTTACTGACCAATTTGTTTCCTTACCGATGGGCTCCTTTACAGTGTGCACCTGCAGGGGATGGTGTGTGCCTCTACCCCCTACTGAGTGTCTGATATAGGTGCTCAGTGAATACTGATGGAAGGAATATGTGGCTGCGTGGGTCTCTGGTGCCCAGTCTGGGCCTCCAAGATTTGTGTTAATATTTTCTTAGTGTGCACCTTGGTTCAGGGGCCTCCGCCACCATTGCTGGGGGCCCTCATTTTTGGTGCCCTTCCTAAGACACCTTTCTGTGGGTGGGCCTGGAAGTCCTGCAGATGAAGAAATGGGTCCCTGAGAAGTGGTTTGGTCGGTGAGAGGCCATTACAAGGAGACCAGCAGCTATAGCAGTGCCTGCCTTATAAGTGGGATGCATGGAAGGCCTGGTGAGAAACTACATGTGGCATATTTTGATAAAGAGGATGCATTTACTAAATGTGTGTGCACATTTTTTTTTGTTTTGTTTTTTTGTAGGCAATATAGCATAACTGCTGAGAACAAGTGCTAAGATTGCTTGCACTGGAATCCAGGCTCTACTGTTTAGAGGCTGTGTGCCCTTGAGCAAGTTTCTTAACCTCTCTGTGACACAGTTTCCTTGAATTTTTGGGAAGATCAAGTGAGATCACCCCTGTCAAGTGTGCGGCGTGTACCTGGCACTTGGGAAACTGTCAACTGTCAAAACATGGTGGCCATGATGGTGATTATCTCCAGGAAGAGCCATCCATCCTGGTTCAGCCCCTTTCTGACGGTGATGGATGGTTGGCTATTATTCTTTACATTCATAAAATACTCTCCTCAGCACTTTGCAGTGAGAGGTGGTGATCTAGTCACTCTGTGAAAGAATACTCAGTCCCTGGTCTGTAGGAGCTGATATTGGAAGTTGAAAGATTCTGGGTGCATCTAAAGATGCTGGGGGAATACAGACAAACAGTGAAAATAAAACTCACAGCCCAGTGCGTGAGGCTGTATGTTGGAGATCTACACTCAGTCAGGTCAGGGATTGCACCTCTTCAAGAGAGGCAAAGTTTGCCTAGAACAACCAAGACCCAGCTCTGCAGACTCTCAGGACATGCTCCCTTGGGGACGGGCTGGACTCCGTGACTCTCCTCACACTCTGGGAAGTGTCTCTGGATCTTGTGCCAACTGAGAAAAGGCACTGCTTCTTCTGACCCCTAAGTTCTGAGGAGAGCAGCCCCTCCGTGGCCTGGATCAGGAGGGGGGGAGGGTGTGGCATGTGGTGGCCAGCAGGTGATGCTGTTGATCCAGTGTTGCCAGCTGCTGGTCCCTAGATGGCACCTCCCCCTCCCATTCAACCCCAAGCTGCGGATTTCTCAGCTGTGTGCCCCGTGTGCACCACAAACCCTGCCACCGGTGCTCCGTTAGCACCTACCCTTGGCTCCTGTGTGTGTCCTCCTGGTGGGGCAAGCTCCTCTGCCCACTCAGGGCTGCCTGGTTTGGGAGCAAGCAGAGGGCTGTAGCCTTAGTTTTCAGGGTAGAAAGAGCCTTGCTCCCCAACTGCAGGCAGAGGCCTGGGGAATGCAGTCAGTTGGCCACTCTACAGAGTGGCAGCCCCTTGCTGCATACCGCTTGGGGCTTCTGGGATGCCCTTCGAGGAGGAGTAGAATGAGGGGGAGAGTATGCAGCGTATGTGTGGACAAAGGAAGGAGAATCACTGTGAATCAGTCCTAGGGATTCAGAATCCCTTTTTGGGACCAAGTCCACTTTCTGCAGAGCTGGAAGTAAAGCACTGCTTCTCCAGGTTTGGTGGGCAGCCGAGTCCCACCAAAGCACGGTGGCACTTGTTAAAGATGGAGATTTCTGAGCGCCACCTGATTTATTTTAAAGGGTAGGCTTTGGACAGAACCCATTTTTATCAGATCCATGCAGGTGATTCTGAGATAGCTGTCCTCAGGCCATGTGTTGAGATGCACAGGGATAAAAACCACTGCCATTTCTTAATAGAGGAGAGCTTGGGAAATCCAGGGTCAGCACCAGGAGAACATTCTACTCACTTCAGCTGCTTACTTCACCTGGTCTTTGGGGGCTCCTTTTACCAATTACCACTCTGTCATCTCAGGGCTTCTTCTTCTGCTTTGTCCAAGAGAATTAACAAAAGGGAAATAAGCAGAGAGAGAAACAAGTCCCAGAAAATTGGGTATGTCAGTAATCTTATTCAACTTGAGCCCATGAAGTACTCCTCCCCTTCCCTTGATCCCTTCTCTTTAATCTCTCTCACCTAGGATCTCTTGGTTTCTAGCTTGTTCTGAGTCCTTCCTGAAGGGTGTGTGGGTGTGGGTGTGTGCATTTTGTTTCCCTGCTCTCGTATTGTCAGCATCAAATAATGCCTTGTGAAGCAAAAGGAGTAAAAAGGATGCTTTTCTTTGCGTTTGCACTGTTTGCGCTCCATTTTCTCAGGACCCTTGGTCGACTGTCTGCGAAGCTACGGGGAAGGGGCAAGAGAAGAGGATGGAGGCAGCAGCCCTGTGTCCATTGCTGCCTTGCCTGCACCAGCTGTGTCAGCATGGTTGACCTATCTCACTTCTCTAGACTTGGGTTTTTGCCAGCTGTCAGAGTATCCTCTCAGTGCTGGTGTGACACTAGATGTATGTCATGGGACAATGTGTGTGAAGCCTCCTGTGCATTGCCCGGCAGAGCTGGTGTTCAGTGGTGTCACCTACCCCGACCTCTCCCTGTACTCCTTTTCTCCAGAGTTCAGAAGGGCAAGCGTTCAGGCAAATCATTCAGTGTATCTAGGCCCAAGCTTACCTCTCTGGAAAATGGGACTGTTGAAGCACCTGCACCCAGAATTGGTCCTGGCCAAATCAGTGGAGTATGGATGGATGCTGTGATGTAGCTGATCCCTTCACTCCCTCCTGCTTTAAGGGCCTGGTGAGACTTTGATGTCTGCCTGTTCTTTGCTCTTTCCAGACCTCTGAGACCTGCCTGCTCTCTTCTCCCATGCTGGGTTTGGGTAGCAGATCCCAGGGGCTTGGCCTTGAGAACCACATAGAATTGTGGTTTGGTAAATTGTGTTGAGGGAATCAAACCTTGGATTGACTGTGTGGCCCTGGGCTCATGGGTAAAGTGGGAATAATAACATCTACATGGCAGGAACAGAGCAAGTGTATGTATACCTTTGAACAGCACCCTGCACCCTTACAAAGTGGCCCCATAAATGTGACTATAACAGTATGACTCTGAAGCGATGGACTTTTCCTGCCTCCACCTCTCTGGGGACTTTTTTAAATCAGAAAAGCTGTATTTCTATCTAGGCACCACTCACCCTGTGCTTTGAAAGGGTGGAGAAAAGGCTCAGAGGGAATGTTGTCAAGTTCCTGATGGGTGAAAAAACATCGTTTTTATTTCCGCAATAGGAGAGGATAAAGCCAGGTTGAGGCTGCCTCTCTACCAAATCCCCAAATCTGAGACTCCTTCTGGTTTCTACCCCAGGAACCCTGAGGGTTTGCACCAGGAAGTTCAGTTTGGACAACTAATTTATTTGCTTCCTCCAAAAGCAGTTATGGGCATGTGTGTAATTCTTTTCATGATGTTTGTGCATCTCTGGACTTCCAAGAGTGATTTTACATTTATTTATTTTTTGAGAGACATAGAGACAGAGCACAAGCTGGGGAGGGGCATAGCGAGAAGGAGACACAGAATCTGAAGCAGGCTCCAGGCTCCAAGCTGTCAACACAGAGCCTGATGCAGGGCTTGAACTCACAAACCGTGAGATCATGACCTGAACCGAAGTCGGATGCTTAACCGAGCCACCCACGCGCCCCTCCAAGAGTGATTTTAGATGATAAGGCTTGATCTCCAGAGCTCACTTGATCTGTGCCTCTGCACCCAGCAGGACAGATTGATGACCCATCCCAGACAGGTGCAGATCCTGCTTCTCCAACACATCTATGGGCCTCACTGCTAGCCTATTCCTCTCTCCTACAACTCTGTGGATCTTCTATGCTTCAGGCTGAAATACCCTTCCTACCTCCATTTTCTGTTCTGAACTCTGCACTTGCCCTTTAAGACCAGCTCAAATGTTGCCTCTTGTTTACTTGCTCCCAGCTTGTCAACAAAGATCAAGTTTATTTCTACATCTTGCTGTGTGTATCTGTATTTAGCACATTTTTTACATTACGTATATTTTTAAATTTTCTTAATGTTTGTTTATTTTTGAGAGAGACAGAGCACAAGCAGGGGAGGGGCAGAGAGAGAGGGAGACACAGAATCTGAGCAAGCTCCAGGCTCCAAGCTGTCAGCATAGAGCTTGATGTGGGGCTCAAAACAACCAACCATGAGATCATGACCTGAGCCAAAGTCAGATGCTCAACCAACTGAGCCACCCAGGCACCCCATATTATATTTTTAAATAGTTCTTTTTTTTTTTTTTTTTTTTTTGGTAATGGGTCTGCCAGACTTGCTAGATTGTAAGATTCCTTAGGGCAATATCTAGGTTTTGTTCATTTTGTTCACTTTAGTAGGTGCTCGGTAGAGCTTGATTTGATTCAGTGTAGTGTAAATCACCCCACTGGAATGCAAGCCTATTTGTTTGTTATGTTCTGGGACCTGGGCTAACTCAGACCCTGTCTGTATTACTAAAGGTTGCATGTTTCCATGGCCCATTCCCCTCACCTCCAATCACTGTCTGCACTCTGATGTGTAAATTGTGTGCTTCCTTCCCTGACTGAAACCTTGCTAGGGTGTAAGGAGGTCCCCCCAGAAATGAACCCTGGCTATGAAAACATCTTTCTAAAGTTTACTTGGATGATGGTTCCTATAGTGATTAATAGCTTCAGGGGTGATCTTTTGGTGTTGCTATTTCTGCTTAGTACTGAACACAGAGTCTTCTCAAGGAACACGAAGATGGAAAGAAAGGATAGGCAAAATGCAGTTTTTACAGAATTCCTCTTCTCGTGCGTCTCTTTCTCTCTCCATTTGTGTCTTTCCATGAAGCTTACCTTTGGCCTTACAGTCCCTATCTGGATGCTTGCTTCATTGCTAGGAGTAAGTCCTCACCCCATCCTTTGTGATCGGGGTACACAGAGAACAATTACAGGGGGATCTACCACTCATACAGCTGTGTTTGGCAAAGAGGCAGAAGAATTCCCCCAAAGAAGGACACTTGGTGAGGGATCCTGTGCATTTTGGCCACTTGGTCATGACTCCCTGAATATGAGCCCAGCTGCCTCCTATTCTCTCAACTCTAGGTCTCCCCTGAAGCTGCCCAGACATGAAAGGTTGGCTGTAGGAGAAATGGCTTCCTGGAACACTGCCGGTTTGTCTTTGACTCTAGGAGTTCTCTTTGTATTGTCCAAGATCATAAGTTACAGAAGTAAAACCAATGAATCACTGAAGTAGGAATTAGTAAACGTTTATTGTGCATATGCCAAAAAGACAGTTTGCAAAGTGGGACCACTCAAACCAGAGCATGGAATGAAGTTTAGGAGTGTATTGTTAGAAAACAGCTTATAGAGCGAGAAGGCAGTGACTTTTTTCTTCACAGTGATTGGTTACAATATTATACTTTTCTTAAATTATAGAGAATTGGTTAGTGGTTATATCACATTAAGCTTGGGAACCAGTTTAAGTTTTGCTTATGATTTCCAGAGGCATAAGCGAGAAATGACCCAGGTCAAATTAGTCTTGCAAAAATAAGCTCAATTAAGCT
The DNA here is from genome assembly GCF_014898765.1 of Herpailurus yagouaroundi. Lineage (NCBI taxonomy): Eukaryota > Metazoa > Chordata > Mammalia > Carnivora > Felidae > Herpailurus > Herpailurus yagouaroundi. The sequence continues at coordinate 24,870,735 of NW_024412402.1, read as the reverse complement.
TTGTTTGTATGACTAAACTAGTTTTGTCTGCTCAGGGAATTTTCAAGGCTGGTCTCTGTTGTTTTTGATTTCAACAATTCCTCCTTTACCACTGTAGTGTTATTCTTATTACCACTGATGGTGTAGTCAGACCCAAGAATCACATATTCACTGTTTCCATTAGTTGAGTCGTAGGGCTAGTCTAGGGTTATAGAGTCACAATCTTCATCATTTATATGGTTATTGTTGATTTCATGCAGTTGTCTGATCCTGATGGATACCATGTGACATGTGAGTGATTGCTGACAGACATTTAAAACCCTCAAGAGTATACAATGCACTGGGAGGTCAATATGATGACTATAAGGAGACAATAGCCAAAGGCTGAAAAATTTTCTGGAGCTGAGAGTCCCAGGAACCAAGATTTAACCAACAAAATAACTTGAATGGGTTGTAGGAAATTATTTTATTTTTATTTTTTTATGTTTATTTTTTATTTATTTTGAGAGAGAGGGAGAGAGAACATGAGTGGGGGAGGGGCAGAGAGAGAATCCTAAGCAAGCTCTGTGGTATCAACACAGAGCCTGATGCAGGGCTTGATTTCACGAAATGTGAGATGATAATCTGAGCCAAAATCTAAAGTCAGATGCTTAACCAACTGGGCCAACCCGGTGCCCCGGTCGTAGCTTTTTAAAAGTTACTTACATAGGCACCGCCATGATATATCAGCAAGCATGTATTTTCACATATTATTACTTAGGACAGGACGAATATGAGGATGTTTTATTTCAGGAGGTGATGTTGCGAGTGAGCTCCCACCTAAATTAGGCCTCTATGTAATGTGAGCAACAGGCAATTTAATGAGAAGCATTTCTATAGGAACAAAAGAAAACTAAGGTTAATATTTGGAGCAAATTATAAATTAAGTTTCTGAGTTTTGAGAACATCCAGTTGAGAAATCTAAATGTTGTGTTCTAGGCATCTTTAGAGTGAGGACAAACAGTGACCATCGCATAGATTTTCCTAGTGTGTAGTGTGAATGGTGATCTTTCTGAGTGGCCACACAGCAATAGTCACAAAGGCTGTCCACACGTGAACTGTTGTGGTGACTTCTCTGAAGTTTATAGCAAGTTGTCCAGCTTTAGCTTGCATGGCTTTGGGAAAAGGGCAGTGTTGGTTTCATAGTGATTCCAAGTCAAAAGAGCGGGAGAGAATTGGAAATGTCAGTTTGGAGAGTTCTAGCCAAATATGTGAGGAAACTAGAAGAATTGAGGATCCAGTCCAGTTTACAGGCAGAAAAACAAGACCTCAAGGACAGTTAACAGCACTAGGATCTGATCCACAAAGGTGTACTACTGAAACATATTTTTTTCTCTATAATCACCCTGATTTCTATCAAAGACAGCCACCATAAGACTGGTTTGCAAATTAAGTCTAGTTTCAGTAAGCTTGGCCTGATTATTTACTCAAGTGTAGCAAGAATAACAATTGATCATATAGGTTCTTTTAAATCTGCTTTGCTAGAGCTTTTCGTAAGGAATCTCAGATTAAACTTTCAAAAGCCTCTTGAGGCTAAGAAGCCAAGCCAAGGACTTGTCCAATCGTGTCCTGTTACAAGGAGAACAGATTCTTAATTGAAGTTATGCAAATACGTATATTGTCAAGAAAATCAAGAATATTTAATAAGAGTTTCTGAATTCTGGAGGGATCAGGTAGGGAGAAAAAGATAAATGTTTCAACCTTTGTAACAAAGATACACTTTACCAAATTAAGTTATAGCTTAAAAAAGAGGACAAAAAGGGGTCCTTTAAATCTGAAAACAAAACATTAAAGAACCAGCAATGTTTCAAATGAAGTCATAAAAATTATAATCATCTTTAACAGTTCACTCAGTCTTATGTAATTAATTCTTGTTTTGCTTCATCTTGGGTTAGCTTTATGAATCAATCAGTTTTCCATCAAAGTTTTAGAAACTCTTTCCCAGTTTCATGTTATGATCTTGAAGTTATCAGAAACTTGCATTTTAGAGTACTTCTAGGGGTGTTTTCCATAAATCTCTTTGAAGATGAAGTGCTTTTGCGGGAACACTTTTGTGAAAGCATCAGAATAGAACAAAAAATGTCTATAAAATAATGAAAGACTTAAAGATAGTTGTGGTTAAGAATATGGTTAGAGTTCACCACAAAAACAAGATACAATTGGGGTGCCTGAATTTAGCGTCCAGCTCTTGATTTTAGCTCAGGTCATGATCTCTTGATCATGGTATCAAGCCCTTGCTTGGGATTCTTTCTCTTCCTCTCTCTCTCTCTCTGCCCCTCCCCAGCTTGTGAGCATGTGCTGTCTCTCTCTCTCTCTCTCTCAATAAATAAATGAACTTAAAAAGAATTAGAATATTCCCTCTTTTTTAAAAGAAGGATTTTTGTTGACAAATACATTTGGTTTTTTGGTGATGTACAATGTTTAAGGTAATAGCTGGAATTATGATTGGTAATGTTCTACCAGGACACGTCAATTTTTTTCCTAGAGAATTTAGTTATTTGGCAATGCTTCCTATGGAATGTAACATGTGCAAAAGTTACATAGTTGTAAAAAATTTAGTTCTTTTAACAGAGAAGACTCTGTTTTCTTTTTTTAAAAATTTAAAAAAAAATTTTTTTTTTTTTTTTGAGACAGAGAGAGACAGAGCATAAGCAAGGGAGAGGCAGAGAGAGAGGGAGACACAGAATCTGAAGCAGGCTCCAGGCTCTGAGCTGTCAGCACAGAGCCCAAAGTGGGGCTCAAACTCACAGACTGCGAGATCATGACCTGAGCTGAAGTCGGAAGCTCAACCGACTGAGCCACCCAGGCACCCCAACTCTGTTTTCTTAAGTAGTCAAAGACCTGGTAAAGACAAAAATGAATCTTTGTTTTCTAGCAGATTACACTAATGGGAAAGAAAGATCTTTGTTTACAATTTTTTTATTAAAAATTAAAAAAAAATATTTGTTTACTTTTGAAAGAGAGAGAGAGAGAGACAGAGTGCGAGTGGGGGAGGGGTAGAGAGAGGGAGACACAGAATCCGAAGGAGGCTCTAGGCTCTGAGCTCTGAGCTGTCAGCACAGAGCCCTATGCAGGGCTTGAATTCACAAACCGTGAGATCAGGACCTGAGCTGAAGTCGGACACTTAACCGACTGAGCAACCGAGACACCCCTGTTTACAATTTCTCAATAAGAACAGACCAACAATCTAAAAATATTTGTGATTTTAATAGAAAAAAAACAAATTCTAATTTTATATCAGTATAGTTTTGATATTAACTTCAATGAATTTATTCCAATTTTAGCTTGATCACACATAAAATTCCTTTCTCCAGATTCTTTTTAAAAAATATTTATTTATTTTTGAGAGAGAGAGAGAGAGAGAGAAGGGCAGAAAGAGAGAGAGAGAGAGAATCTGAAGCAGGCTCCAGCTGTCAGCACAGAGCCCAATGTGGGGCTTGAACTTACGAAGTATGAGATCATGACCTGAGCCGAAGTCGGACACAACTGAGTGAGCCACCCAGGTGCCCCTCTCCAGATTCTTTTTTCCACAGACCTTCTAGAACTTTCTACATCCACGTAGCTTTTGTCATTTTTATTTCCTTATTTTGGAAGAATCATTTTACTTAAGGACAACATTATTTTCTTTTTTCTTTTTTTCCTTCTATTTTCTTTTTTCCACAAAACAAACTCATGTCCTTCATATCTTTCCTTATCCAAAAAACACATTATTTTTTCCTTATCCACTTTTAATATACAGTAAAACCTTGGTTTGTGAACATAATTCATTCCAGAAACATGCCTGTAATCCAAAGCACTTGTATATCAAAGAAACTTTCCCCATAAGAAATAATGGAAACTCAGATGATTTATTACACAACCCAAAATATTCATATAAAAATGAATATAATACTTCAATACTGTAATATGATACAAAATAATAAAGAAAGTATAAAATATAAAGAAAAATGAAACAAATTAACCTGTACTTACCTTTGAAAACCTTCGTGGCTGGTGTGAGGGAGACAAGAGAGAGAAGGGGGGAAGACTTTCACTACCACTAACAGAGTCACTGCTCTCCATTGGCTCAATGGAATCTTTTCTTTTTGTGCAACTTTAACAAGGAGTCTATCCAATGACACTTGCTTTTGCCTCCTTTTGAGGATTTTGCAGAGATGTGACATTGCATTGTTGTTAAACAGATTCACCACTTGCGCTGTTACAGCCTTATTTGGGTGGTGATTTCTGCAAAATTTTGCACTGCCTCCCACATTTTATACACCTCCCTAATCTCATTTGAAGTGAGGGATTCCTCTGCCTTTTTCTCATCTGCAGATGAGATGCAGACATAGACTTCTTATAAAATCTTGTAATTTCGGCCACTCGCATACCTCGTTCCTATTTCTTGATGATTTCCTTCTTAACTTCCACCATAGTCATCTCCTTCTTCTTACTGCCTTTCTTTTCAACTGTTTTCCTGCATGGGGACCATTGTTTATGATCACATGGATGTTGACTACAGTACAGTATTAATAAGCTCTTGTCATATACTGTATTTAATGTAACTGGCAATAAGGCAGCAGAGGAAAGGGTCTAAATCTGCAGGCAGCCTGACCTAGAATGAAGCAAAGCATTTCTAAGTTACTCTTGTATGGCAAAATAAAGGACTGTTCATAGGTACTTCAAAGTGACAAAAAAAATATACTAGTGCCAGTTGTGGACACCTTCCAACATTCTGAAAAATCACTGATTTCTGCCAAACACCATGGCCTGAGACCAGTGATCATATGAGCATGGAGCATGGGCAAGGATCAACCACAATCCTGTAGCAAAAGAGAGAGAACCATTGGCTCAGGTGTGATCATGTGACTTTTGGTTTCATATACTACTTATATTGCAAGACATCGCTCATTTATCAAGTTGAAATTTACTAGAAATGTTTGTTCATCTCACAAAACACTCACAGAACAAGTTACTCACAATCTAAGGTTTTACTATATAGTCATTTTCTTTCACCCTTATTATTTCCAGTAGTTTCATTTTCACAAATTGATTATAAATTTTGGCTATTAGTGATTTTTGCTTCCCAGCAAAAACTGGGAAGCAGGCAATTGTGAACTGTCATACATTAGCTTCCTGTAGTAGATTAGCAAATTTGTAAGTACATTTTATAATTTATAGAATTATATTCTTCTTTATAATACATTTTTCTTTTTTTTTTAATTTTTTTTCAACATTTATTATTTATTTTTGGGACAGAGAGAGACAGAGCATGAACGGGGAAGGGGCAGAGAGAGAGAGGGAGACACAGAATCGGAAACAGGCTCCAGGCTCCGAGCCATCAGCCCAGAGCCTGACGCGGGGCTCGAACTCACGGACCGCGAGATCGTGACCTGGCTGAAGTCGGACGCTTAACCGACTGCGCCACCCAGGCGCCCCTATAATACATTTTTCTATGTGGCACAAAACATGCTTATTAATTAGTTGTCTGTTTGTAAAAAATTGAAAAGCTAAAAGTAGATACACTTATGTTTAGCACCTACTGTTTATCTTATTTGGAAATAATTTAGATATCAATGAATATCCATTGTTCGGTTTGTTAGTTTAGTATAAACTCTTGTTCATATTTATTTGAGTTGCTTGCTTTTAACAATAATGCTTGGATTAGATACCAAACAGCTAACCTCATAAGTTAGTTTTCTTATTGTCAAATTTTGAAGACATGCCTGTTGTATTAAGCTAACAAACTTAAAGTAGTTCTTACTTAAAGTAGTTCTTACACAAGGAAAAGGAGAGAAATTGGTGGCTGGACAGGGAACAAGTAGTGTCTGCTGGAGGCTTGGGGAGACAGTGGTGTATATGGCCACGGGCATGGAGGTCTGTGCAGGGTGGGGTGGAGGTAGGAGAGCAGTCTGTTCCCTCACCATTTGGGTGCTCTTTATCACACAGAGGCAAAGGGAGGGTGAGGGGGCACTGTGACAGGAGCTTTGTCTAGGGGAGAGGGAAATGGGCTTTAGTTCCAGCTGTGGTAGGGCATTGTTCTGTGACTTTGTTCTATGAACTTCTCTGATCCTTTTTAAAAAATGTACTTTTAGAGTGCCTGGGTGGCTCAGTCATTATGCATCTGACTTTGGCTCAGGTTGTGGTGTCACAGTTCGTGAGTTCAAGTCCCACATTGGATGAACTGGAGCCCTGCTTAGGGTGAGCATGAACTCCACTTTGAGTGAGCCCTACTTCTCTCTGTCCCCTCCTCCCCTGCCCCTCACTCACTTGCACCCTGTGTCTAAAAAAAATGTACTTTTAAAGGATAATTATATTTGTTGGGACTAACTCATAGGGTTAATATTTGTGATGATGATGATGATGACAACAATGGTGACAGTTGTACTAACAGTCTTAGGTCATGTCTACTAAGCATTTGCTGTGTGCTCAATTATATCATTTACTTCTTGAAACAACCTTGTGATGTTTGTTCTATCCATATCATCTCTTTACAGGTGATAAAACAGAGAGGTTAAGAAACTGGCATGAGGCCATATAGGTTATAAAGGTTTTAGCTTATATTGTCTGGCTCCTAACCTGTGCATTTAACCATTAAACATACTGCCTCTAGGTAGTTTAGATCATTGTGAGGATGAAGTGCAGTAACAATAATGACCACTGCTGCTGTTGTGTTGAGCACGTTTTATTTCCTAGTACTCTTTTAGGATCTGAAGTTATAATAGTGGGGAAAAGAAAGCTCTGGCTCTTACTTCTAGTGAGGACAGTGCTAGACTATAAGCAATTTGATAGATAGGTGATAGATAGGATGGATGGATAGGGTAGGTAGATAGCTAGATAGCTAGATAGATAGATATAGAAGGGCTGGGTTTGGAGGAAAGAAAAGCAGAGAGAGGACAGAGAATGCCTAAGACCTGTTCTATTTTACATGGTCTCAGATGCCCATGCTGCAGAGGTAAGATCTGAAGATGGACTGAATGGAGTAAGGAAATGAGCCATGGATATCTGGGCAGAGGGGACAGTAGATACTAAGGTCGGAACACATGCAGGTTGAGGCTGGGCATCTCCCAGAAATAGCTGCTGTGGAAAGAGAAGAGTGAGCAAGAAGGATCCAGGGAAGTTCAACATGAACTGGGATATTCAGCACCATGGAAAAGACAGGGAGGCTGGTGTGGAGCATGGAGTGAAAGTAGCCCAGTAGGAGAGCAGCGAGGGTGTCCTGGGTCAGGTGAGGCAGACCTTAGACTGATTATGATTCTAGTCTGCCTTCTTCCCAAAGTGAAAGCTTAGGGCAGCAGTGGAAGGACATGATCAGCTTTGCAGCTTAAAAGATCTCTCGGTGTCACTGTGATCCAGTTTCCCCATCTCTTGAATGAGGACGTGATATCTTTGCCACCAAACCTTGTAAGATATTGTCGAGATGAAGTAAGGGGATGTTTGGAGCTGTGACCTCTGATACAAAAGCAAGCTGCTGTCAGGATAATTAGGCCTTCTCCTGATTGTTGCATGGCTCCCCATTTCTACAGGCTTCATGGCCAGATAGTCTCAGAACTCAAAGAGCACTTTTCTCATAGATTGTCTCACTTAATCTTTACACTCCATCCAGCATGGTTAAAGCCATTATTATTACCATTTAATGGGAAAGGAAACTGAGGCTTAGAGAAGTCAGAGAGGTTACTATTACACAACTGGTAAGCAGTGGGGGTAGACTTTCAACCAATACCTTCTGATTCTAAATTCAGTTCCCAAAGAGAAGGTGTTAGGTGTTTGTGCAGGTGGGGTGGGGAGGTCAGGTATTGATTTAAAATGTGATTGTATGTAGGCAGACATGGACTTACTTAGAGTGACAACTGTTGCTTTGATCACACACACAGTTCCTGGAAAATAATGTAGTATAGACAGAACAGATTAATATACAATAAAAATTGCTGAAAATACTCCAGCCAGATGCTAGCTATAACAGAGAAAACTTAGGAAGATAAGGCAAATCATAACATACCAGCTGATGGCAATTAAATACAGATGACAAAAGAATAATATAGTTCAGCTAAGATCTGAGACCCTTGCTCTGAGTGTGACAGTGGCCACAGAGATGATATGAGCACACAGTGAGGAACTGGGCAGGTGGTGGTACTTCCACTAACCTAGAAATGCCCCCAGCCCCAGCCCTGCCAGGAACAGTTCTTAGGAAGCCAGAGGAACCAGGAAGGTGTGGCAAATAGTCTACAGGAATCTCACTCCAAAACCCCAAAGTCCACTCTATGAAATTTTAAAGGAGTGCCTGGTGTTCTTTGAAAATTGAAGTCTGTAGGGCTTTTGCTTTGGTTTTGGAAGTGCCAGCAGGTTGGGGAACTCTGCAAGTGTCCCACACATGGTGGGTGGTTGAACAAAGAGCACTTTTGCAGAGGTCACTTCAGGTAGCCCTCAGCCTCCAAGCAAGACTCCCCTTTATTAGAGCCAATGTGCAACTTTCCCATCCTCAGATTGCAGAGAACTCACTTGTGTATGTAGCCTTGATTCTTTCTTCCTCATCCAAAACTTCTTTGTTGAAATGGAGGCTCAGATCTTCCCTCATTCATTCTCCATGTCCTGTCCTGGCTTCTGTGGTTCTCAGAAAGCTCACTGATGCTGACTTTGCATGCTTATGGGGAGCAGAAGTGAAATGGGAGTCAGGGTGAAGAGCGACAGAAGGAAGGAGCGGGGCGTGAACCACCCAAGCTTCTGTTCCTGTAGCAGTTCAGGGGTCACAATGGTGGGGGAGGAGTCCCCCGTGTGTTTTTATCAGCATTACCATGCAACATTCCCAGCCTGATTTGTCTTTGCTTTGCATTTTATCAATACCACCAAGCAGATCCTGCTGTCCCTTTCTGTGGGTTTATTAATATTGCCCTCTGATCTATGGGTAGCTGCCACACTTTATATTCCAGCCCCATCCTGGCTTCTCCAAACTCAGACACCATATTTAATTAGATTTTCTCCCTGGCTCGGGCAAACAGAAATTGAACTCCCAGTATATCTCTATTGCTCTGGAGCCTGTGTCTGACAGAAGTAGACAGCTCTCTTTCCCTCTCTGGCTTTCCCTGCCTTGTCCCCTCCATTCCCATCTCTGATATTAATATTCCAATGCGAGCTCATGTCTAAGTTAAATCTTTGGCTCCAAAGTCTGAAATTCATCCTCACATCATCCACTGGCATTAAAAGGAACAATGTGTTCAAGGGTTTTGCTGCTGTGACTTTTTGACTACCCTCCAGGTCGGTCGACCTGAGTGTTGACAGGTGATGTGGAGTGGGCCAATGCAGGGGGCTGAAGGTTGTCTCCTTCTGTATGCCGGGGTTGAAGGGGAGTTCTTCCCCAAAACCGGAGTTAAATTAAGTGTCCTTTCAAGATGATGAGTTTACCCATGGAAGAGTCTTAGGGAAAAACCACCTACTTTTTCTGTGTTACAATTTCCCCATCTGTACGTTTGGAGGGAAATGTAATTGGCTTTTGTTGAAGTTATGAGAAAATGGAGACCTCTGATTTCACTCTTTGTCAACAAACTGTGGGAGAGAGAGGGGTTAAGAAGAGACTTGGAAGGAGTTGGTCCTGGGCCAGCCTTCCTGTGCCAAGGCAAGCCCTGGCAGGCAGGAGTTGGACAGCCAGGCTCCCAGGCTGGCATTTACCATTTATTTGCTCCAAGACCTTACCCACATAACCAGGGACCCAGCAAGTTCTCCATAAATTTCTCCCACCACCCCATGCTATTTCTCACTCTCTCTAGACATTCATTTAATATGTTTGAGACTTAGTTTCCCTATCAATTAAATGGAGATAATGGAAGCTGCACTGTGCATGTCTCATAGATGTGACACTCAAATAAAACCGTGTGAATGTGTTTCATAAGCCGTGATCCTCTCCGTTAAGATCAGACATCCCCACTCTCAGTTAAATCTCCATTTGCAATTGCTATTGGAGGAGAATGGGGCATGGGCAGTGTAAAATAGAGGACAATAAAACACATGGCTTTGAGATGATTTTTATTTTCTTTAGCCAGGAAATTAACCATTACAATTAGTCTATGTTGTCTGAGCACTTAGACTGGTATCAGAAAAGATTTACGCTGAAAAAAAAAAAAAAAAAAAGAAGAAGAAAGGAGAGGAAGAAGGCAGGAAAGAAGCAAACAGTGGATAATGTGGTTTACCTTGATCCCTCAGGTAATGTTTGAAATGGCTTCATACCACTCTGTAAAAATATGCATTTACTTTACATTATAGTGGATATTTAGGAAATGTGAGTGTGCCCAGCTGGGGAGCATTCCTCAGAGCCCTGGAGGAAGGGCCTGTCCTGTCCACAGGATCAGGGTAAAAGCATCATCCCTCCCTCCACCCCCATCCTCAGAGCAGCTCCAGAGGAGCAGCAGGAAGGGAGAACTCTTCCCTAGTTTGGTGCCCACGGATAGTGCAGTGAAGGGCACATCCCAGCTGAAAGAAGACACAGCACACATCCTTTCAACTGACCAAATAGGGAGTGAGGTGGACATGGCATTGGGTTGGAGTCAGAGGGACATGGGTTGGAATCTTGGCTGTGCCACTTATTAGCAATGTGACCTCTAGCAAGTTGTATATATCTCTTTGAGCCTCAGTTTTGTTTTGTTTTTCTTTTTAAACCTGCATTACAGGGAAATAATACCTGTTTAATGAGGTTGTTGTGAGGATTAAATGGAATAATGCATTGGAGGCATTAAGATGATGCCTAGCCCATGCTGTCCCTGGCCTCTGTGCTTTTTAGTGTCTTTGCTCTTTCTGTGCCTGAGTACCCAGAGGTCCTCAGAGGCAGGGCTCAGGATGATAGGTTGGTACATGCTCTGATCAGATTTTCGGAGAAGCCACATTTGTGTTTTGACTCTGAGTTTTAACTAGCTGGGAGCCGGTGCCAGTGGGTCAAGAGAGGGTAAAGGATTTGAGTGCCCAAGGCAAAAATTAATGTCTTTAGAGATTCCCATGGAGCAGGGGCTTCAAACTTTATTTTTATCAACACACCCCTGAGGATCTCATTTCTTCAGACAAAAGTCTTACTTGAAAGCCCACATATACATAACAGGTAAAGGTGAGACAATTCTGTGTGGTGGAGGCAGGTGTCTGGAGCCCCAGGTGCTTAGCCTGACAGGTGCTGCTGCAGAACCTCTGAGGTGGGGCATGTCTTTTAGGGCAGACCTACCTTCTTGGGCAAAGTCCTGTAAACTTGTTTGGGATACAGGACTGGTTAATGGCAGAGCTGACTCTAGAACCAAATCTGAATCCAGGGATTATCTCATGAATCCTTGATGTGTCTTGGCAGAGAAGTTCTTGCTGTTCCCCACTTTGGTTGCATTGCTGCATATATTTAGTAAGATTATTATAGCTGCTCCAAAATTTCAGGGGTTAGTAAACTAGAATTTTATTTCTTGTTCATGTGACAGTCCAATATGGAATTCCTGATTGGCATATGTCATTCCATAGGATGATGATGCAAGAACTCAAGATCTTTCATCTTGTGGTTCTTTGATTTTTAGAAGTCTTGCTGCCCCTTTGTGTAAATAGCAGAAAGCAAAAGAGAGCAATGTGGGGGCTCAGACACTTTTGAGAAGCTGTGCCCTGGACAAGGTACCCACCACTTTCACGCACATGCCATTGATGAAAACTCACATATTTCCCTGTGCTTTTTCAAGGTCTGGCTACCTAAGAACTAGAACAAAACTATCCACTCCCACCACTCTTGCCCCCAGGATACAACGGGGGAGTGAGGACAATGACAGCATTTGGCCAGTGCTAATTGGCGGCCACACAGCAGCCATGAAAGAGGTGAAATCTTACAGGGCAGGCAACATGAAGATGCTGCACCCTGCTGTAGGGGCGTTTGTTCCTTGATAACACTCCGCTTTACTCTCCGGGAGAGGTGTCCCTGTCTGTTGCTCTGCAAAGCTCCTGCTCTGCCCTTTGTACACCATCCTCCATGGCCACATTTGAGGGGAGACTGTCCTCATGGGAGCTGCACAAATTTGAGAGCTTACTTCCTGCTGGTGCAAGTTTTCCACTCATGGGCTCCTTTGGGCCAGCTAATAGTTTCTTTGGTCTTCAATTATCCTAAACACTTGGGCAGGTTTATGAACTATTTGCTTGCATTCAGTTTCAAATGCTAGTAATGGCACCCAAAATTCTTTCCAAGATATAATTCCCAAGTGTGCTTAGTTTTTTTCTTCTTTGCCCCTACCCATGCCTCTCTCTCTCTCAGTAGCAGCCACCAGGAGCCAGGCTTGGAAGGAGTGTTCACTTGCCAGGACTCCTGTAACTAAGTATCACAAGTGGAGTGACTCAAACATAGGAAATGGACTGTCTCACAGTTTTGGAGAATGGAAGTCTTGAAACCAGGGTGTCAACAGGCTGAGGGAGAATCCATTCTGTGCCACTCTCCTCACTTCTGATGGATTGCTGCCAATCTTTGGTGTTCCTTGGCTTCTGCTGCATCACCCTCAGTCTTCTTCCATCGTCCCAAGGAGCTCTTCTGTGTGGGTGTCTCTGTGTCCAAATTCCTCCTTTTTATAAGGATGCCAGTCATATTGGCTAGGGGCTGTCTAGCCCTAGGCAGTGGACCCCATCTTTACTAATTTCCTTTGCAAAGGCCCTTTTCCAAATAAGAGATATGGGGGGTTAGGACTTCAACATACAGATTCTAAGGGGACACAATTCAACCTATGACAGAAGGACAGGCAGCCTCTTTAATTTGATATTTGTTACAGGGCTGAGATATTCTGCTTGACAGAGGGTTATTAACAGGCCTTTGTTACTAAAATCCCCTTTCAATTTCATCTCTATTTCATTGCCCCCCTCAGCTGCCCTCCCCAGTGACCAGTCTGTTTCCTATGAGTTTTTTTGTTTGTTTTGTTTTGATTTTTAGATTCCACACAGAAGTGAGATCATTTGGTATTTGTGTTTCTTTGTCTGACTTATCTCACTTAGAAAAATGCCCTCAAGGTCCAACCATGTTGTTGCAATCCACAAGCAACTTCTGAACCACATGCTTCCTCCCTAACCTTTTCAATTCTTTGTCCAGATGTCAGTTTCCAGGTGAGCCTTCCCTGAACACTCTATTTAAAATTATGCTGCTGCAGCATTTCTGATTTCCCCTTTCCTGCATTTTTCCTCATGGTACTTATCTTCACCACCTTGTCATGGGGTATGTCATTTTTTAAGTTTTATGTTTATTGTCTGCCTCTTGACACTACATATATAGTCCATGAAGACAGAAGAGGTTTTTGCCTGCTTTTTTCAGCAAAGTACTCTCAGTGTCCAGAACAGTGCTCGGCACCTAGTAAGCATTCAGTAAATGCCTGTTGTATGGATGAATTGAAGGCATCTGGTCCTACTTGAAAGCCTGGGGCTGAGAGTGTGTTTCCAGGGGCTGAAACAGTGTTTTAGGTCAACAGGTAGGCCAGTGGTTACTCAGATCTGGTTTGAGTCCTGGCTCTGTGGTTTTCTGTGTGTGACCTGAGGTAAGTAATTTCTTCTTTTTGTTCTCTAGTTTTCTTATTGGAAAATGGGTGTAGTAATAGCACTTCTGTCATGGGAATGTTAGAAGGGTTAACTGACAGAATGCACAAAGAAATGCTGTGCAGAGGGCCTGGTATGCTGGATGCATTCAATAAATTTTGGCTTTTACTTGTTACAGTTGTTAACAATACCAGTTCTCACCAAAGAAAACTTCTCTGCCTCTTCTCATGTCTCTTTAGTGTTGATGTATCTTGAATTTGACCTCTCATCTCAGAGGTCATGAAGTGATAGCTCTGTAGGTAAGGATGTAAAGGATGGCCTTTGCTGTGAAATACTGTTTTATTTCTCTTTGTTTCTTCCTGGTTCCTTGGAAAATGATTCAGTCTTGTGTACAATTGTGAGACCATTGAACTGACCAATAGCAAACCTGGTCTCCAGGTGCTGTTCTATCCCCACCCGGATGGATCACTCTGGTCCTGGAGTCTTATCATATTTCTTGCTTCATTTCTTCATTGTGAAACAAAGGGGCTTCTTCCTTGGTAGAATATTTGTAGGGCATTCTGACACTGGGGACTTACGAGGGTTGTAGTACAGATGGAACTGAAGGGGCTCTGAGTAGCAAAGGCCCATCAATAGTTTCAGTTAAACAAAGTGAACCAGGTGAGGTTTATAGTCCATTCAGTCCTAACTCTTCCTGATTCTGCTCTCCATGGGTTAGTGAGAAATACTCCTAAGTTATTGTCCAGTTGACCAAGTTTCTAGGTTCTGCATGCTATTGTGCCTGCCCACTTATTTTCTCCCAATGTCACCTGGACCTGGTTCTCCTTTGGCCTTAGGAAGGCTTTACTATGAGCCATCCCAGACCAATGGGATAACCTGCAGTTTTCCCTCCATGCAGGAGAACCAGTGGGAAGCAGGCCTGTTCCTCTTGGTTCAGGAGGGCTGGAATGTGCAGGTGCAGAGACAGAGGGTCAGAGAGAATGTCAGAGTGTCAGAGTGAAAAGTTGCTAAGTAACTCTGTTCTCTTTGCCATCCTTTCTGCATACAGGAACTAATTCAGGGCCAGGGACGATGGGACTAGACAATCACATTTGGAGTGTGTGTTTATTAATGAAGGGAACAGACAGTAGAGGAAGTGTAATGACATCATAGTGTGTCTGATCTAATTATGCTAATGGATTTTTATGCCTCATCACAGGGAATCCCAATTGGGCTTCTGTCAGGAATTCCCCAGAGGATCTGGAAATGTTTTTGGGAAGCTTCTTGTGCTATTCCAGGCCATTGTCAACCCCAGCCAGGGGGATGGCCAAGAGGTGTTGCCCTGGAGGCTAGGAAAAGCCCTGGCAAGAGAAACAGGCAGGGTACTGGGAGACCTAGGGACTCAGGGAGCCTGTGGTTCCAACAGGAGCAGCAGAAGCCTGGGGCTGCTGGGTGGACCACATGGTTGGACCATCCCTCTGCTGGCAGGAATGGCAACCTCTCCACAAACCAGTAGGCTCTGCAAGAGGGACCTCACCCCAGTGTCAGCCTATCTACCAGGCCACCACCTGCTCCTTTCTGCTCTTTTCCCACCCACAAACTTTAAAGCACACTTTTAACCCCCGCAAGGGGCTCATGTAACCTGACTAGTATCCAGTTTTGTGCCTGTGCCTTCAATTTTTGCCTCTTTCAGTTCTCCTCACCATCTCATTCTTATCTCCCAAATGTGTGTATATTGTCATGACTGGGCTAGAGTTCATTTATTGCTGGGCAGATAGCATATTCTTTATATAAGGCATTTTGCAAAAACTCAGAAACCTAAATAACCCTTTTCTTACCTCACCAGCTGCCTGAGATTCCACACTTCATTTTTTAAAATTTTTTCTTAAATCATAGATTTATGTTAAAGAGCATCTGAAAAAATGTGTAGTGCTTTAAGCTAGTATCCACCATATATCTATCTATCATTTCCATCAAGGGGAATAATTTCCAGATCCTTTCCTGAGGGGAGGTATTGAATGAAGGTGGTAGGGAGAAGGGATGATGAAAACCTTGGAGGGAGGGAGGGTGACTTCTAAAAGAGAAAACGGGGAAGAAGATTGAGACTGGGGTGGCCATATGATCATATTTTTTCCTAGATCTGTGCAGGGCTACATTTCCAATGGTCACTTGTAGGACACACCAGTGTATCCATCTGTGTGGAGGCTGGGCCTGCCCTTCTCCAGAGGGCTCTGCTCAGAGCTGTGCATTTGGAAAGAACACCAGCACTGCCTGGCCAGCCTGTGTCTCTGCCCCAGCAGAGGCTGAGCTCCAGGAGGTCAAGGCTACGACTCTCAGTGTGCGACACAGAACAGTACGCAGACCCTATGGTCGCTGATTTCAGGGCATGTCACGTATGTCCCAGAGGACTAAAGAGAGGGGGATGGAGCATTGGGGTGTGCGGAAAGCAGCTCAGAGTTCTGGCAGAGTTTCCAGATTCATGTTTGAAAACCATTAAGTGTATTTCTATGGAGCACTGGATGCTACACGCTATTGAATTTTAGACTCAGAATTTAGAGCTGAGAACAGTCACTGGCTATATTAGTTTTTCCTTGCTGCCATAACAAAGATTCAGACTTAGTGGATTAAAACACGGATTTGTTTTGGGACAATTTTGCAGGTCAGAAGTCGAACATGGGTTGTACTGAGTTAAGACAGGTGTCAGCAGAGTCGCCTTCCTTTCTGGATATCCTATCTGCCTCTATTTGCCTTTCCAGCTTTGACAGCTCCTCAGGCCCCTTCCTGTTTTCAAAGTCAATGCCCCAATTGACCTTTCATCCATTTCAATGTCTCCCTTTCTGACCACAGCCAGGAGAGTTTCTTTGTTTGCAAGGACTCATGCCATTAGATCAGGCCCATCAATGTATTCTCCCCATCTCAAGGTCCTTAACCTTACTTACATCTGCAAAGTGTCTTTTGCCTTGTGAGGTAACATAGTCACAGAATTGGGGAATTAGGATGTAGACATCTTTGAGGCCATTTTTCTGCTACCACCCTAGTGGTACCTAGACAAACCTAGAGCAAGTCTGTAAGATAAGCTGCCAGGAAGGCCTGATCTCCACAGAGCAGAGACTCTGGGGAGGGGAGTCAGTAGGAGCACTGCATAGATGTAGTGTGGCACTGCTCTACCTGCACTTTCTGACTATGGGCACATTGGAAGAGACCGGCCAAGTGCCCAGCGAATCTGTCTGGACAGGTTGGTTTGAACTTCCTTACAGCATGGTGACTGGATTGCCAGACTGAAGTTGTATCACCTTTGTGATAGAGCTTCAGAGGTCATGCAGTTTCCCTTCTGCCTCATACTATTCAGACTTTCAACTCACTAAGGCCCACCTGTACTGACTGTACTGAGGGTGGGGAAGCTGACTCTACCTCATGATGGCTGAGGGTCAGTGTTCTGAGGGAACACGTGACATCAACAAAAGTGCCATGGCCATGGCTGTATTTCAGAAAACAAACTTGCCACAAAGGGCTTGGAAAAGCTGGTTGCTTATTACACAGTAGGAGGTATGATTGAGAGAGTTTGTGTGAGAGTATGACCTGTCAAAAAACTTCATTTGAGAAAAAAGTGTGAGAGTGAGGGAAGAAACAGAAATCACATTCACTTTAGAATTATGTGTAGGAAAGCCCGTTGAGTGTGTGTGTGTGTGTGTGTGTGTGTGTGTGTGTGTGTGTTTGTATTTGTGTATATTTTAATAAATGAAACTTACTGGAAACAAATGGATCAGAAGCTATTAGGTTCTTGAGGTATTTGTGTTGCAAAAAGCAAGGGAATGAGCAAGCAAAAAGCCATGAGTCTCAAATTTCCCATTTAGCAGGAACCAGCAGTATGTTTCTCCTAGTATCTGCGGAGGCATGATCCCTAATATCTAGTTAACATGTGGCCCAGAAGGACGGTAGACAGGGAATACCTTCCTGATGGGCAGAGGTAGGGGATCATGGAGAAAGTACCTGCCCAGTTATGTATCAGACTTGCTTCAGACTGGTCTCCCATTCCACCTTTTTCTCTCAGATGGGACTATTTAATGTGTTTATTATGGTTATTGTAGTTACCTTGTCCCTATTCCACTATGTTAAGTTGGATTTGTGGATGTTAAACAACTTACCTTTACTTCATAAGTCACCACACACAGAAGCCAGAGTTAGCTGTGGCCAGGGGCCTGTGGGTAGGGATAATGTACACCACTTCCAGTTTCTTTCCTAAACCTTTCCTCCCTTCACTGGCTGCCAAATAGCTTTGGAAGGTCCAGTTTATGACTCTAAGACCCTGAAAAGTGGAGAGACCATAGATGGTGAGACCATGGTTTCTGAATGACCATAAGCAGCAGTGCCCTCCTGGTCCATCACCACCCCCCTGCTATTGGTCCACAGTAGACTGGGATATGAGCAGAAATTGCCTTTGGGATTTTTGTAAACAGCAGTTAGTCTACCCTGACTAATACAGGCTGTTTTCCTGGCATATCCTTTGAAGAAACAGTAAATAACATTTGTAAGCAAGTCCATTTCTTTAATGGACTGGCACATCTATTCCCTGCCTTTCCCATTCCTGCCAGCATGGCTGACTACTTCCAGGGTGTCCAGATGACGTAAACTGAGTCAGTCAGATCACCTACCATGGGCATTTGGAGTGGGAGTTTAGTCAGTTAGTGTTATGCATTATGGATGAAAGGAGTCCAGTAGGGCAGCCATCAGTTGCTGCTGTGCCCAGAGGCAGAGGATGGGACTGCAGAGAGAGCAGAGACTGAGGCACCATGTGCCTCAGAGAGTTGGGGAGCTGGGGCTGGCCCCTCCTGTCCCAGCTGCCCTTTCCTGGGTTCTAGGAGAGATTCCTGATCCATATAATAAATTCCCTTTGATTCTAGTTTCACTAGGTTTCCTTTTTCCTAAACAACTATGGACTGAGATAGAAGCAACATGGAAGAGCATTTGTAGTGTTTCAGGTGGAGAGAGTGCATCACAAAACATATTGTATGCCATGGACTTGAACTTGTGACAATAATTACATATAATTATATAAGGAATATGGAATACACACAGACATAAACAATGGTTATCTCTGGAAGGCAGAGAGAAGATCTAGGCAATTTTAGAAATTTCTTGTGCTTTTGGAATTTAAAATTTCATGCTGCCAACTCTGAATCCTGAAAATTCTACTCTCTGCTATGATTGGCTCTTCTGAAGACATAGTTGGTCAGGTTTGAAAGCTAGCTTTTACCCGTTAGTGCCTATTGAATTCTTTAGCTTTTGTTCCATCCTTGTCCTGTCTGTCCTGACCACATCTTCTTCCCTGGACCTAGGTGGCTTGGATTTGTCTCATTCCTTAAAGCAGAGATGATTGTCTTGCTTCAGCCCCATGACTGTTCCCTCTTCTTCCAGCTTGCCTCCTAGATGTTTGATATCTCAGAGGCCTAGCCATGACATTGCAAAAGCAGCAAACTCCCCACAGGAGGAAGAAATATGCCCTCAGAAAGTGCCCTCTCCTGGCAAGATCCCTGGAGATCCTAGCCAGACTCCCTCCAGGAAGGACACAGGTTGTCTCCTTGCTTCAGAGGATTTAGGATGTTTGCCAAAATGGAATTGTCCCACCTCCATGTACAGTGCTGTTGGTTGAAACTCATATTTTGAAGATGCTGATAAATTTTTAATTTTATTGTTTGTTTTAATTATCATGCTCTTATTGCCTTGTAGAAATGTTCCTTCCCCCCTGCAGAAATGTTAGCCCAAACACAGCTGCATCCTTGGATTAGTCGGGAGAAGGGACCAGAAGGAGTGAAACCTACTGCAGGCAGGAAATGAGTTCAATTCCTGCAGTCTATAAGGACCCTGGATTTGGGAAATGTCTCCACCACTAGAATGGGCAGCCCCTGAGAGGGAGCACAAAACCTTGAGGAAAAGGTAGCTGACTATTGCTGTAGAAGCTACCATATGCATTCTCAGAGATGATTGTCCTCAGGAGGAGGTAGGGATGTGTTTTCAGTCTTCCTCTTGGCAGATGGGATTTACTTAGGAAACTAGAAGTTGCAGCTATGTAGGAATCCATAGTTTATAGTCACTGAAGCACAATTCAGAAATGACTTTGTTGCTTTAAATGATATCTCTGTTTACACATGAGGCATCTTGTATAATTCATGAGGATTTTGTATCATTTACCAGTAAGTATCGACAAACATGGCTTTCACATTTTTGTAACTTTGCAGGTCCTAGTGATGCACTGCTTTTCCTGACTAGGGCAGGATTTTGTGATCACAGAGACTTTGTGATGAGCATGACAGCTCTCACAAATCATGAATGCCATTATAACAATTATTGGCCTCAAAATAAACCAAATAAATCAATATTAATCTCATCTATACCCTTATTCCTACTCCAGGGAATCAAGGCTCTAAGAAGTTAAGTGTTTTATCCAAGATTATGGCATTGTGGGGCCTGCAGTAAAACTCAAAACTGCTTGGTTCTTAGGTTCGTCTTGTATTTCTCTAACACAGGGATAATGGACCCAAAGCCACAGCAACACAACACAGCATCTTGTTGCTTGAAAGGTAAAAGAAAAAACTTCCTCCCCTGCATGGTGGGAGGTTTCTTCATGCTTCAGTTTCCTAGTCCTCTTGGATTTACTCTTGTTAGACTTTAGGTGGTGACATGGTGAGAAGAGAGACATCAGGTAAGTATATCCAAATCCTCTGAATATTTTGATACTTATTTTCATATAACAGGATTTGGTGGGAGCTTTGCTAGGGAAATCCTGGGTTGGCATGTACCAGTGATTGTCAGAGTTTGTAACATGTGATGGTGGGAAAAAACATCGAGAAGGATTAAGGTAAACACCTTGAATTTTGTCCAATGGAATTACTGTTCAACACTTAATCTTACATTCATTTGGTCGGTGTCTTGTGTTTCTGATTCCCCCTCTACTCTTAACCTCCCCCCCCCCAAATTCTCCTATTGCTAGGGGTGACACAATAATACACATGCACATACATTTTCAGATCACATACATAAGACTGTATGCACAAGGCTTTCCCTCTTTATGGATTCTTTGAAATTTCATTGTCTCATCAGAGGACTGAATCCAGTGAATCCTTTACAATTAGGTTTCTATGGATCAGAGATGGAGAGGAATATCAGTATCACAACATCCACTTGCAAATATCGTTTGTTAATCTGACAAGCCAGGGGGATTTAGGGCTTTTTGAGTCAGACACTGAGAGACTGAACATTTTCAGTCTCCAAAGCTCAGGAATTGGGCCCAACAGTCCAGTAAGATCTCTTCCTTGCTGTGTAAATTTGTGGTTTTGCCGAGGGTCCTTCTCAGTGTAGGCAGAGGCCTCTGTCAAAAGCAGGCTGCATATGGCAACTGGCCAAGGCTTGGCTCTGTTCCCTTCCCTCCCCCGCTCCTCCTTTCTCTTGGGGCTGGGACCTCTTGGGACTTATCAGGTGCACCTCATTCACTGGGCTCCACTGTATGAGATGGGGCTCAGCTGGAGGCAGCAAGTGCGGGTGGAGAAAGGGCTGATTGAATTTCATTTGGGACCAGCTCCAAGTCCTGCAAGGCTTGCAAATGTTTAGGGGGTGATTTCCATATCACTCTAAAGTTGCTTGTCTCTCTCCCAAAGGCAAAGGCTGCTGCCAAGGGTGGAGGGCTTAAAGCTGGAGGCTGCCCTAAAAAATGGGGAAATGAAATAAACTCCATTTCTGGAGCTCATAGTTTGTGTGTGTGTGTGTGTGTGTGTGTGTGTGTGTGTGAGAGAGAGAGAGAGAGAGAGAGAGAGAGAGAGAGAAAGAGAGAGAGAGAGAGAGAGAGAGAGAGAGAGATGGTCTTTGGCTCCTAGCTAATTCCTTATATTAGAGATCACAGGGACAAGGAGAAGCCTAGGGCTTGCTAGGCATTTGGCCAGAGACAGAAGCACACTGTGACACTCAGAGAGGGGATTCTTGGAAGAAAATGGGATGTTGTAAAGTGGGAATTTTGGATACTATGGAAGGACACACAGGGAAGGTTGGCAATGAGTTGAGAATGACCCTCAGAGAAACTATGCACATGAGGAAATTAAGCAGAAGGAGCTAGGATGAATACATTTGCAGTTGGATCTGTTGGAGTCACTTTAGGCAAATCACTCACTGGCTTTGTGCCACATAGTTTCTAGGTTGTGGTTGGAGATAATGATCTTTTTGGAACTCTCTAGTTTGTGATTCTGTAGAGGAAGGAGATACCAAGATGAATAAGCTGCTGTCCTTGTTCTTGAGGAGCTCTCTGCTGCCCGGGGAGACAGGTATGAAGCCTGAAAGAGGCTGTGAGGTGTGTGATTTGGTTATTTGGTGGGAGGAAGTTTAGGTGACTCCTAGGGTCCTTTTCAATTCTAAGGTTCTGAGTTTCTACAAAACCAGGACAGTCATATCATTGATTCTTTCATTTGTTTATTCAGCTTTATTATTAAGTATGTTTAATAATCCACACCCTGGGGATTCAGTGACAAAGAAGACAGAAATGCCCCTACCCATATAATGGAGTGCAGGGTTCGAACAGATGTTGACAAGACAGTTGCTAGGGCATTTGGTCTAAGAAAATAACAATCTATATGGCACACAGACTTAGACCCTCTTATCAGGGGTATTAGGATGTGGCTTTCTAGAGTAAGGGATGTTAAATTGATATTTGACAGTTGATTGGCTAGTTAACAGGGGCTGAAGGAAAGGGGACATGAAGAAGGTCTTTTCTTGATGCAGGCATTGCATGCATGCAGGTCCTGACACAAGGGAGAAAATGACATTTTGAGGGATTGGAGAGGTGTCCTGGTGGCTGGGAGCAGAGAGCTAAGTGAAGTTGAAGTTGGGCAGGGAAGGAAAAAAGAAGCTGAGTTGTATCTGACTTTCTCATGGATTACCTTTATCCTCAAAAGGGGGGAAATGATAGAAAGTTTTAAGAAGACTGTGACTCTGTCAGCCTTAGATCAAAAGTCATTCTTTCTTAGAGAAGGCCTGGCCATCTACTCGATTTCCATTAGGTTTCTCTGGTTAAACATTATCAAGGAACACAGATATTTTCTTTCAGAGCGCTTACCCAACTTTTTAATGGTGATTTTCATGTTTATTTTTTTTAATGGCTATCATCACTAAAAATGCAAGGATCGCAGTGACTCTTCTAACCAGTCCATATGCAGTGTTTACACAGTGGCTGACACATGGTGGAAATGTAATAGTGATTGAATACATGAATCACATTGACTGTGTTTGGGGGTTTCTTTCCCTGTATCATGGGCAACTCTTGCAGAAGACCAGGTGAAATGAGGGCAGGTTCAACAGATGGGAGGTGGCAAAGAAGTGGGCAAACACCGAGCAGCACCCAGGAGGTAGAAACAATGGGATCTTGTGATGGGTTACATAAGAGGGAATGGGGAAGGTTTGCTCAGGGTTCATATTGAAGCAATTAGATCAGTATTGTTGCCATTTATTGAGATAAGAGTTCCAGAAGAGGATCCCAATGGGAAGAGATAATGAGTTCAGTCTGGGGCATGGCTATCTCAAAGGTTGGCTTTAGTGTTATGTTTGACTTCTTTTTTACCCACTGCATGTAAGGGGTCTGGTCTCAGATGAAGAACTTTCCCCCATTCTGTATGTCATACTACATTTCCACCTACCTCTCATCTGTTGATTGAGTCTTTTGTCCATGTAGAGTCTGATGTGAGGAATTCTCTTTTTTCTGCTTTTCAGATGGTCACTCAAGAAGTAGTGTGGGAGGGGCGCCTGGGTGGCTCAGTCGGTTAAGCGTCTGACTTCAGCTCAGGTCACGATCTCGCAGTCTGTGAGTTTGAGCCCCGCGTCGGGCTCTGGGCTGATGGCTCAGAGCCTGGAGCCTGCTTCCGATTCTGTGTCTCCCTCTCTGTCTGCCCCTCCCCCGTTCATGCTCTGTCTCTCTCTGTCTCAAAAATAAATAAACGTTAAAAAAATTAAAAAAAAAAAAAAGAAGTAGTGTGGGAAAGACCACACAAGAGTGCTTCAACCTCAGGTACATTCTTTATTTCTGAGGAGGCTTCTGTTCTCATTCCAAGTACTTTCCTCTTGACTCAACATGGTTGATGGACTTGATGGGTAAGTTTGTGTACTTTAGCCAAAACTTTTTTGAGATTCTGTCTTGCCCACAACTCCTAAAAGAGATTCCTATTTATTATGGTCTCCTCTTCTGTCAGCTGAATCTTGTTGAATTAGAAGTTGAATTGAAGTAGACTCTTGGTCCAAAGCCAGCTGACCATAGCAGTGGTCAGTCAAATTCTCTCAGGAATTTGAACTAAGAGACAGAGAAGGAATCAGTGTAGGTATTTAAGCTGAAAAGTCATGTGGACTTGGGCCTGGGTACTTTGAGGGACCAGGAAGATACGAGTAGATGACCCATGGTGAAAAGACAGAAGCAGGAAATAGATACAGAAAAGACCAGCTGGAAGGAGGAGGGGAGGGAAGAGTGGGTTCCAGTCTCTGTGAAGTCCAGCTGCACTCTGTTTCAGTGGGGTTGACAGGACTTTATTTCCTTTCTCCTCACAATCAACTGCAACCCATACAGAATGGGAATTTTACCTTTCTCCATGTAGGAGCAAGCTGGGAAAGGAGTCTCCAACATTTGTTTGTATCCATTTACTTTTTAAAGAAAATTTAAGAGAATTATGAAATGTTTCAGATATACAGCCAAATAAAGAGAATGATAGAGAACATTCATATATCCACCAACTAGATTGACCAAATATTAACATTTTCTCTCTTGCTGTATTTAGTTGAGGTCCCTTATACTTCTTCTTAACTCCATTCTCTTTTTCCCTTCCTCAGAGGTACCAATGTCCTACATTTGTTGTTTTTGTTTATTCTTTTTATAAAATAATCTCTATACCAAACATGGGACTCAAACTCATGACTCTGAGATCAAGAGTCATATGCACTACCAACTGACCCAGCCAAGCGCCCCCTCATTTGTTGTTTTTAAGATATAATTTTACCATATTCAGTATGTGTATTAACATCATAAACTATTGTTTTTGCTTGGTATTAAAATTTATATAATTGCTTTTATTCCATAAAAAACTCTAATATTCTTTTCAGTCAATGTTATATATTTTAGATTTGTCTGTGTTAGCAGCTATAGGTCTATTTTTTTTATTTGTACTATTGTAGAGTACCATTATGTGATTGTATCATAATTTATCCTTTCTTCTGATGATCTCCCAATTTTTTCTTATAGTTTTCCAATTATAAAAAAAATTACAATTAATATTCACATGCATGGGTCCTATTGAACACACATGGGGTTTCCATGGGGGAATATCCTTAGAATTGCAGTTGCTAGACCATAAGGCTATGTACATTTTCAACATAACTGGATTTAGCCAAATTATTTTCTAAAGTGGTTGTACTAATTTTGTTTGCTGCAAGTTCCAGTTGCTCCATATTCTCACTATCATTTGATATCATTAGACTTTCTAATCTTTGCCAACTAGATGGATATGAAATATAATTTACATTTCTATGAGTGTAAGTTTGTAGATATGAGGTTGAACGTATTTTCATATTTTGGCCATTTCAACTTTTTTCCCCCTAAGAATTGTCTATTTATTCCAGTTGCCAATTTTTTCTATAGGATTGTTTGCCTTTTGCTTATTTAATTGTACTTTTTTATTTGTTTTGGATATAAAGACTTTGTTGGTTATATGTCTATCATATGTCTTTTACTTATCTGTGGTTTGTCTTTTCAGTAAAAGGTAGCTTAATGTTATAGGTTTTCAGTTTTAATGGGAAATTTATAAGCCTTATTTGTGACTGGTATTTTTTGAGAGAGAGAGAGAGAGAGAGAGGGAGAGGAAGGGAGAGAATCTTAAGCAGGCTTCACACTCAGTCCAGAGCCCATGAGTTCATGACCTGAGCCAAAATCAAGAGTCAGACACTTAACTGACTGAGCCACCCAGGTGCCCCATGACTGGTGCTTTTTGTGCTTTAAGACATCCTTCCTTACCCTGAAGTTCTAAATATATTCTTTCATTTTCTTCCAGAGGTTTTTAAATAATTGTCTGCATTGAGGTTTTAGATCTATGTTGAACATATTTTTTGTATGGAGTGAGGAATATAATTTTCCCCCCACATGAATGCCTAGTTGCATGAACAGCATTTATTTATTGTCTCATTTTCCCTCAGTGACGTATATCATCACCATACCAGGTACAAATGTTCATTATAATAAAGCTCTATCTCTGGACCCTCTATTTTGTTTTCTTTGCTTCTTTAGCAATGCCACACTATTTTTTAAAATATAATTTATTGTCAAATTTCACACTATTTTAATTATAACTTTATGATGTTTTAGTATTTATTATAATTATTATGCCCATTTTGTTCTTATTAAAAAGTTTTGATCAATTTTTCATCATTTGAGTTTCTTTACACATTTTAGAAGCAACTTGTCATGGATCTTGAAGATTCTTGTCTGAATTTATTGAAATGATGCAAAATATTTAGATTAATTTGAGGAGAATGGCCAGTTTTCTAATATTATCCTCCCACTTTATGAACACAACATATTTCATTTATGTTTTCTTCAGCATCTTTCAATAAAATTTTATTTTCTTCTTCAGACATGTAATATACAGCTTTTGTTATTATTATTTATTGACATTATTATTTTTCTATTTATAAAACTTTAAAAATATTATTTAAAACATCTTTGTATGGGGGTGCATGGGTGTCTCAGTTGGTTGAAAGCCTGACTCTTGATTTCAGCTCAGGTTGTAATCACAGAGTTGTAGGATCAAGTCCCACTTTGGGATCTGTGCTGAGTGTGAAGCCTGCTTGAGATTCTCTCTCTCTCTCTCTCTCTCTCTCTCTCTGTCTGTCTGTCTCTGTCTGTCTCTCTCTATCACTCTGTCTCTTTTTCTCTCTGCCCCTTTCCTTCACTTATGCACTCTGTGCACTTGTGACTTGAGCACAACTGACTTTTAGAAATTGATTATATCTGTAACAAACTTGCTGAATTTTCTTATTGGTTCTAATTTTTTGTTTTCTATTTATTTTGTTCTTAATTTTTATTATTTTGTTTTTTTTTAAATTCTACACATTACATTGTTATTTTCTACATTCTTGTTATTTAGCTACTTCTCAATCTTTATTTTCTAAGGGTATATATTTACCTGTAAATACAACTTTAGCTGCATCTTATAAGTTTAAATACATTATATATATATTTTTTGCTCAGTTGTAATTACTTAATGATTTACTATATTCAAGGGGTTATTTAAGAATGCATATGTATTTCTTTTTTTTTAGCATATTTATTTCTTAAACTATCTTTGTCTATCTATAATTAGTTTTGATGTAATTATAATTTGTTAGAAAATTTGTTCTGTATGATGTTGACACTTTAAAAATTTATGAGCAGTTCTCTGTGCTGGTTCAAGTTCAGTTTTTATTCATGCTCCATGGATATTCTTTGTTGGTGCAGCACTCTTAGATTCATGTCTGTTTGATCAAACTTACTTACTTTGTTGCTTGAGTCTTCAATATCTTTAGTAATTTTATGCACTTGCTTTATCCATATTGGATAGAAATAACCTAAAATCGCCAAGTATGATTATAAAATTTTCATTTTCTAAATGTAATTTTGTCAGTTTAAAAATATTTTGAGACTAAATCATTTTTTGCATAAAATAACAGGATTTTTATAACTTCCTGGTGAATTATTTTCTGGATCAGTCTACAGTGGCCCCTTATGATAGACTATTATTGTTATTTGCTCTCCCTGCTAAGGTAAGATTTTACTTCTCTTCTCCTTGACATAAGATTTGGTTGGGTTCCTTGGTTTGGGCAGTGAAGTCAAGTGGAAGTGAGAAGCATTACTTGCAACAAGATTTAAGAGCCAAGTTTTAAAGCCATAGTGCTTTTTTTTCTTTCCTTCTGGCCATGACACCAGCAAAGTTTTAGATAGAAACTAATCCATTGGCTAGGGTCCAAGGGAGTGAATGTATTGTAAAGACAAGCTGCTCTCTATCTGTGATAGACATGCTGTTGATTGAGAAATGAGCCTTTTTTGAATGTTACTGCAATATTTTGGATTGTTTGTTACTGCAGCCTAACCTAACCTATCATGACCAATACTTCCAATTTATTCCTACTAATGCCTTTTGCCTTAAGGTTAATTTTGTCTGTCATTACTATAGCTGCCCCAGCTCCAGCTTTAGCTGCTCCAGCTTTCTCTGAAATAGTGTTTGCTGACATGTCTTTTTCACTCTATTTCCCCTCAACCTTTTTGAGTCTCATACTTTTGGTGTGTCTTCTGTAAACCACATTTAGCCTAATTTTTTTTTTAATTCCACTATGAGATGCTCTGGCCATTTAAATTTATTGTTATTACTGATGTATTTCTTCCATCTTATTTTGTGATTTCTGTATCTTTTGTGAAAAGTACAATAGCATGTACTTTTCACCTTTGCCTCTCTCTTATCATCTCTAAACTGGTATAGTAGGCTGAATGGTAGCCTC
Source organism: Herpailurus yagouaroundi (assembly GCF_014898765.1). Classification (NCBI taxonomy): domain Eukaryota; kingdom Metazoa; phylum Chordata; class Mammalia; order Carnivora; family Felidae; genus Herpailurus; species Herpailurus yagouaroundi. The sequence goes on along the minus strand of NW_024412402.1, from coordinate 24,842,709 downwards.
TAAAAAAGATATGTCCAATTCTTAATTCCCAGAATGTATGAATATTACCTCATATGGCAAAAGAGTGAGTATTACCTTATTTGGAAAAGATGTCATTAAGTTAAATATCTTGAGAGAAGATGCTTGGCCTGTATTATATGGGTGAGCCTAAGCGCAATCATGCATATTTTTTATCAAACTGACACACAGACGAGGAGGGAGCAGTGTGACTGTGGAGGGAGGATTGGAATAAGGTGGCCACAAGCCAAGGAATGCTAACAGCCACCAGAAGCTGGGAGAGGCAAATATTGGTTACTCCCTTAGAGCTTCCAGAGGGACTGTGGCCTTGACAACACTCTCATTAAGACTTCCAGCTTCCAGAGTTGTGAGAGAATAAATTTCTATTACTTTAAGCTATCCAGTTTATGATTATGTGTTACAGCAGCCACAGAAAACTAATACAAGTGGAAATAATAGCGTTCTTATTCCATGGGATCATTGTGAGAATTACGCGAGATAATACAGGTAAAAAACTTATCCATCAGTGTCTAGTCTACATTAAGTGCTCAAACAACTTTTAGGCATTATTACAATCATTATTACCAGTAAAAATATGCTTTAGGTAGAGTTCTCTAGAAGAACTTGAGATGGAGATTCTTATGCAACCTATTTATTGAAGGGACAAAACCTGTAAGGGAGTGGGGGCAATAAGGTAGGTCAAGGGAACAGTCTAGAGTCTAGTCATTAGACAAGAGCTGAAGTCTAGTCTTAGCCTAATCCTTGGGGATCTACAAATGGCACCCAGAGTTTCCCCCCTTGAGAAAATAGAGCTAAGCTTTTCTACTCCTGTATCAGTCAGTCACTGGATGAAGCAATAGGGAATGGGGGCCAGAGAGGGTAGTGAGATATGGAGGTAACATAGCCTCATTGTCATTTCACGGTGAACCAGCTCTTCTCAACCAAGGGCAAATCTCCTGAATAGAGTGTAGCTGTGAGCTGTTAGCATCCAGTCCTCATAGAAGCTGGGGGAATAAGCATTATCTCAGATAGAGGGGGTGTTTCTGGGATAACACATATTGTACCTACTACATAATAGAAACTGAAAGACAATGGAGTAATATTTCAAAACGCTAAAGAAAAAAATCACTGTCAACTCAAGATTTTTAGCTTCAATTCACATATTATTCAAATGCTAGAAAAACATAGTAGTGTTTTCAGACAATAGTGTGTTCTAATAATGCTTTCGGAAAAAGATATATTAAAGAATGTATTTCAGTAAGCAGAAAAGTGAATTAAACAATGAACAAGTGGAATTTGAAATAAAAAATACATTACTATTTACAATAGCTCCTCAAAATGAAATAGTTAGGTATAAATCTAACCAAATATGTACAGGACCTATATGGGGAACACTACAAAACTCTGATGAAAGATATTAATGCAGAACTAAATAAATAGAAGGATGTTTCAAATTCATGAGTAAAACAGCTTAATATTGTCAAAATGTCAGTTCTTCCCAACTTGATCTATAGATTTAATGCAACCCTCTCCAAAATGCTAGTGAGTTGTTTTGTGGATATCTCCATAGTTTATGTGGAGAAGCAAAAGACCTAGAACAGCCAATACATTTTTTTGGTTTAAAGTTTTTTATGCTTATTTATTTATTTTTTGAGAAAGAACGTGTGTGTGCACATGTGCATGAGTGTGTAAGGGGGGAGAGAGAGAGAGAGAGAGAGAGAGAGAGAGAGAGAGAGAGGAAAGAGAGAATCACAAGCAGGCTCCATGCTATCAGCACAGAGCCTGATGTGGGGCTCAATCCCATGAACTGGGAAATTATGACCTGAGTGGAAATTAAAGGTGAGATGCTTAACTGATTGAGCCACCCAAGCATCCCCAGCCAAGGCATTCTTAAAGAAGTACAAAGTTGGAGGACTGATGCTACCCAACTTCAAGACTCACCATAAAGCTACATTAATTATGACAATGTGGTATTGGTGAAATAGATCAATAGATAATAGATCAGTAGAATACAGGCTAAAAATAGACCCAAGTAAATATAATCAAATGATCTTTGACAAGGGAGTAAAGGCAATATAATGGAACAAAGAGAGTCTTTTCAACAAATGGTGCTAGAACAACTGGACACCCGCATGTGAAAAATGAATCTAGACATGGGTTGCACCTTCACAAAAATTAAGTTAGAATAGATCAGAGATGTCCGTGGAAAACACAAAACTTTAAAACTCCTACATTAATATAGGAGGAAATCTAGATAACCTTCAGTATGGCAGTGACTTTTTATGTACAACCTCTAAGGAATAATCCACAAAAGAAATAATTGATAGGTTGGACTTCATTATAATTAAAACTTCTATGCTGTGAAAGACAATCTCAAGAAAATGAGAAAACAAGTCACAGACAGGGATAAAATATTTTTAGATACACATCTGATAAAGGCCTGTTATCCACAATATACAAAGAACTCTTAAAACTTAACAATAAAAGGGGTGCCTGGGTGGCTCAGTCAGTTAAGCATCTGACTTCAGCTCAGGTCATGATCTCATGGCTCATGAGTTCAAGCCCTGCATCGGGTTCTGTGTTGACAGCTTAGAGCCTGGAGCCTGCTTCAGATTCTGTACCTGTCTCTTTCTCTGCTGCTTCCCTGCTGGCCCACTCTCTCTTTAAAAAATAAATAAACTTTTAAAAAATTAAAAAAAAAAACCCTTAACAATAAGTACATGAACAGCTTGATAAAAAAAGGACAAAAGACTTTAATAGACACCTCACCAAAGAAAATATACAAATGAGAACCAGCATATGAAAAGATGTTCCACATTATATGTCATTAAAGAATTACAAATTTAAACAATAAGAAGCTCGTGAGTGGCTCAGTTGATTGATTCTCTGACTCTTGATTTCCACCTCAGATCATGATTTCACATTTCACAAGATCAAGAGCTGAATCAGGCTCCACGCTGACAGCATGGACCCTGCATGGAATTCTCTTTCTCCTTTCCTCTCTCTGTCCTTCCCCCACTCACATTCTCTCTCTGTTTCTCAAAATAAATAAATAAACTTAAAAAAATAAAATGAGATACTACTGTACACTTATTAGAATGGCCAAAGTCCAAAACATTGACAGCACTAAATGCTGACAAGGACGTTGAGCAACAGGAACTCTTATTCATTGGAATAAGGTAGGAATGTGAGATGGTATAGTCACTTTGGATGATGAATAGGCAGAGCACAGAGAATTTTTAGGGCAATGAAACAATTCTGTAGGATCTACAGCAGTGGACATGTGTCACTATACACTTATCAAAACCCACAGAATGTGCAATACCAAGAGTGAACCCTAATATAAACTATGGATGTTGGGTAATAATGATATGTCAGTGTAGTTTCGTTGATCATAACAAATGTATAGCTGCGAAGAGGAATGTTAATAGTGGCGGAGGTTGTATTTGTCTGTGATAGGGGTGGGACATGAAACTTCACATTGAAAATGTGTTCCAACACTGAGAATCATACAAATATGAATCCACATCTAGATACCTCACAGTAAAATGGCAACATATCAGGTACAAAAAGATAAAAATAAATTTCTCATCTGAAGAGAGAAAATAGGCTACTTACAAAGGAATTACATTAGAATAAGGGCTTACTTGTTATCAGTGGTGTTTACTATGGGCAAAGGGTTTCAGAAATTAACAAAAAAGTGTATGTGTGTGTGGGTTTGTGTAAGGTATTGGAAGAACTAGCTTGAGAGAGACAAGAGGATGGGAGAGAGGTTCAATGGAGTGATGATTTGCTCAACTTTGGATGGGATGAATGTGAGGCATTGAGGAGACCAAGGGAATGACAGAAAGGGAAGAAGGTCAGATGTGGTCATAGAACAGATGATTACATGGCCAGCTGCATGTCCCACTAATGAGGAATGTTGGTTGCATCCATGATTTAACCACCACACAGGACCCTTGGCCATGTTCATATGAGTTATTAAAATGCTTATAGCTTGGCAAGATATACATACAACATACAACATAATACAGGTGAGTCGGCTAGAGTTCAAAGAATATACAGATCCTAGCTAAAAGGGTGAGGAGAAAGAATCATAACAGTGGAGGGTGGGTAACTGAGAATTGGAGGTCAAATGGGGAAGTGTTGCTTTTAGAGAGTCTGTCTAGAGCATAAAATACTAACCCAGTGAAAAAACACAATGACAACAAGATCCAGTCCTGCTTAAGGAGAGCCGTCAGGAGCTAGGTGAGTGTCAGATTTTGAGGTATAGGCTAGAATCCAGGGTATGACACAGTGTATGTAGAAATGTAGGTAGATGTTATGGTCTGGTCTGGCAAGGGAAATGAAGAGTACTGTGACTTGAGTGTAGGGAAAGCTACATGTGTTCTCAGACTTTACTCTTAGCACATATGGATTTGTCACAAGTCAGCGTGGGCTGCAGAAGGTGTGCAGAGGCACCAAGTTGTTCTGGGTACGCAGGGCTTAGGGAGCATGTCAGTTCTAAGTCCCAAGAGGTGGTGGAATTCAGATCATTCTTTACTCTCTGCCCTGTCTTTGTTGGACAGGAATTGGACTGGGTTTGGGCCTTCAGAATTCCACAGACAGATCCACTCATGTCCTGGGGGAGGTAAAGGCAGGGAGTCCTGTTTGATCCTGATAGGACTGACCTTACATGCTTCCTATGCAGCTTCAAGTAGACCTGGTGCTAGACCTTCGAGATTACCTTGCAGGTAGCAAGTTCTGTTGCTAAGTAATTACCATAATAACTTTTCCTTTTTATACACAAGAAACCTTCCACTTGTAAGGACAGATTATACAAAACTCTCTCATTATTTCCCCTTTTACGTTGATCTTGAATTCCCTGCTTTTATTAGTGGGCACCACTGTTCCCTGTGATCAAGGATGAAAAATTCCAAGTCACCTTTGCTTCAGTCCTATCTGTTCTACCACTTGGAATTCTCCTCCTAGGTACCCTCCTCTCCTCTTACTGCCAGCCCCTCATTTCTGCCCTCCTGAACTGTTTGTAGTAGTTTCCTACTTGGTCCCTCTCCAGGCTCTTGTCTCTCTAATTTCTATTTTTCTGTTTCCCTCACAATCTCATACAATCTATCAACCAGACCTTTTGCTTTTACCTCTAAGTCATGTCCCCAAACTGGCCACTGCCTCAGCCATGCCCTCTTATCTGAGGGAACTTTACTTCTCATTCAGAATACAGCAATAACCCTACTCTTTCTCTCCTGGCCTGAGTGATCTTTCAAAAATGCAAATCAACGTTTATTTATTTTTGGGACAGAGAGAGACAGAGCATGAACGGGCGAGGGGCAGAGAGAGAGGGAGACACAGAATCGGAAACAGGCTCCAGGCTCTGAGCCATCAGCCCAGAGCCCGACGCGGGGCTCGAACTCACGGACCGTGAGATCGTGACCTGGTTGAAGTCGGACGCTTAACCGACTGCGCCACCCAGGCGCCCCTCAAAAATGCAAATCATACAATTTCACCTCTCTGCCTTGCTCAGGAACTTCCAGTAACTTCTCATTGCCTTTGGAATAAAATCCAAACTACTTTCCATGGCCTTCAAAATCCTATATAATTTGGGCATGTCAGCTTCTCTGACATTTTCCCTCACCACTTGCTTGCTTTTGCTTAATTGTGACAAGCAGGATTCTACACCAGGATCCTTTCCTTCAACCTCTGTCTTGGAGACCCCTGCCATCTTGCTCCTATAGCATAAATCTTCACCCCAGTACCACTTGCTTAAAGAAGCCATCTCTGACATTCAACTTAATATGGTTCACACCTAATTTCTATTACTTTGCCTTATTTATTTTTTCTTCATGACACATTATCTGAAATTACCTTATTAATTTTATTGTTTATTATTGTCTTCTCCCCTGAAAAGGAAATGTCTGGAGGGCAGGTTAGAACTTGTACCCCCAGCACCTAAAGCAGTACCTGCCACATATGAAGGAATGAATATGTGGAGTTACTAACTCAATATTCTCAGAATTAAACTTTGGGCATGCCACATTCTAATAAAGTGGATTTTCATTGTCCTTCAATATGCTTCAAAATCTTCCCCAAGCCTCCTTTATATTCTTAAGCTGTATAATGTCCCCTCATATCACTTGTAATCTACCCAATATGTTGTTACACAGATATTCTGCTGTTTGTTACCTTTGGGATTCTCTTCACATCAGTTTCTTTATCTGGTATGTCATTCCCCTTATATCCCAAATTTTTCTTCCTAAAATAAAGCACATCCCATTATTTCTTTTTTTTTGTAAGAGTGCTGCTCTACTATATTCCCTGTCTAAGAAGCTCTTTACTTATTTTCATTTTAATTTCAGTGTAGTTAACATATAGTGTTATATTAGTTTCCATACATCCCCAGTTTGTACTATCACAACAAGTGCCTTTCTTAAACGCCATCAAAAGAGGGGATCTGTTTCATCCACCCCCCACCCATTTCCCCTCTGGTAACAGTTTGTTCTCTATAGTTAACAGCCTGTTAAAGAAGCCTTTTTTTTTTTAGAATAAAAAAATTATTTTTTTAAGTTATCTCTATACCTAATGTTGGGCTCGAATTCACAACCCCAAGATCAAGAGTAGCTTGCTCCACTGACTGAGCCAGCCAGCCTCCCCAAGAAGCTCTCTTTTAACTCTAAATTGAGACTTATATATTTTATGCTATAACTTGAAGCATTTTACTTTGTACTGTCACAATCATTCACCACAATATCCTAGATATCCAACACTTGCTTCATAGTGGGTACACACTACGTATTTGTTAAATGGATATTATAGTTTTGTGCATCTCTCTCTCTCTATTTTCCAGCTTTGAGTATAACATTGTGTAACTTCAAGGTATATACAATATGTTGATTTTATACACTTATATATTGTGATATGATCACCACACTAGTTTTAGCTAACCCCTACATGACATGATGTAATTACCATTCTTTTTTTGTGGTGAGAACATTTAAGATATCTCTTAGAAACTTTCAAATATATAGTATAATACTGATATCAGTAATCACAATCCTGTGATTTAGATTAACAGAACTTATTCACTTTATAAGTTTGTACTATTTGACCAACATCTTCCCTTTTCCCCCATCCCTAGCCCCTGTTAACCGTCATTCTACTCTCTGTTTCTAAGTCCAGCTTTGTTAGATTCCACAGAAAAGTGATATCATGTAGTATTTGTCTTTCTATTTGACTTTGCTTAGCATAATGTCCTCAAGGGTCATCCATGTTGTAGCAAATGGGAGGATTTAATTGTTTTTCATGGCTGAGAAGTACTCCATTGTATGTAACATCACATCTTCATTCATTCATCCATGGTTGGACATTTAGGTTGTTTCCATATCTTAGCTGTTGTGAATAATATTTCAATGATCATGGGAGTTCAGTTATCTCTTCAATATACTGCTTTGATTTCTTTTAAATACTCAGAAATAAAATTGCTGGATCATATGACAAATCATTTTTAATTTGTTGAGGAACCTCCATACTATCTTCCACAGTGGCTGTACCAATTTATATTTCCATCAGTAGTGCACAAGGGTTCCCTTTCTCTACATCCTTACATCCTCATGAACACTTGTTATCTCTTGTTGTTTTGATGATAGCCATTCTAACAGGTATGAGACATCACATTACAGTTTTGACTTGCATTTCCCTGGTAAGTAGTGATTTTGAGCATCTTTTTATATGCCTGTTGGCCATCTGCATGTCTTCTTTGGCAAAATGTCTATTTGATTTCACTGTCCATTCCTCATTTGGGTATTTTGTTATTTATTTGTATGAGTCCTTTATATATTTTGGGCATTTTGGACATTAACCCATTATCAGATGTATAGTTTGCAAATATTATGTCCCATTCCATTGGTTACCTTTTCATTTTGTTGAATGTTTGTTTTGCTGTGCTGAAGACTTTGAGTTTGATGTAGTTCCACTTGTTTATTTTTGCCTTTGTTACTTGTGCTTTTGGTGTCATTGCTAAGACATATGTCAAAGGGCTTTTTCCCTATGTTTTTTTCTAGAAGTTTTATGGTTTATGGTCTTACATTTAGGTCTTTAATAAATTAAATTTTGTGAGTGGTAAGATAGGGGTATAATTTCATTTTTCTGCATGGTTATTCAGCTTTCCCAACACTATTTATTGACAAGACTGTTCTTTCCCCACTGAGTACTTTTGGCTCACTTGTCAAATAGTTCTCAGTGTATGTGGGTTTTATTTCTGAGCTCTGGATTCTGTTTCAGTGTTCTATATGTCTATTTTTATGCCAGTATTCTGCTGTTTTGATTACTATAGCTTTGTAGTATAGTTTGAAATTAGGAAGTATATGTGTCCAGTGTTGTTATTCTTCCTCAGGAATGCTTTAGCTATTTGGGGTCTTTTGTGGTTTCTCTATTTTTAAAGCAGAAATGTCATGGGAACCTCTTTGTTTTATTTATCTATGAACATTCCATAATACCTGGCATGTTGAATGAGTGAATGAATGAAAGCCATTATTCTTAATTCCAGGGTGTACTTCAACTCAAATAACTATAAATCTCCCCACTTCACAGAACATGCTCCTCTCTGGGAGCATTGGTTTGTTTACACCTCTATGAATTCCTTGTTCAGAATGAAAGTATTAGCAATTGATGGTTTTGGTAGACAGAATTCTAAGATAATATACCAAGATTCCAGACCCCTAATATACCCATACATTTTCCCAGTTATTCAATGAGTAAACTAGATACAACTGTGAAGAGTTGCAGATGTAATTAAGGTCCCAAATCAGTTGACTTTATGATATAGAGATTGTCCAGGTAGGTCTGCTCTAACTACTTGGATCTTATAAAAGCAGAGTTTTCTCTGGTCACAACACAAAGAAGTCAGAGATCCAAAGCATGGTGGAATTGTACCCATAAGAAAAATCTGGTAATAAGGAATAAGGAATGTGGGCACCATCTGGGAGGTGGGGGTGACCCCCACATAACAGCTAGAAAGGAAAAAAGGACCTCCATTGTGCAACTGCCAGGAATAGAATTCTACCAAAGTCTGATTGAACATCAGATTCTACTCAGCCCCTGAGGGAACCACAGCCCTGGTCAACACCTGTCTCTCACATGGAGCCCAGCTATGCCATGCATGCCCAGACTTCTGACCTACAGGAATTTTGCAATAACAAATTTATGTTGTTTTAATTCACTCAGTGTGGTATTTTGTTATGCAGCAATAAGTATACTAATACAGTGATGATGAGGATGAGAAGGAGGTAGAGGAGGAGAAGGAAGAGGAGGAAGAAGAGGAGGAGGAGGAAGAGGTAGAAATGAACTTTAGAAGAGTTGGAGGAAAGAAAGAGCCAGGGAACCCCCTCCCAAATTTTCAGTCTCAATCTTAGGTTCTCCCTTCTCTAACTCTGGAGTGACTGCAGGTCTTGATTCTGCCCCTGGCCACTTCAGGCAGCCTCTAGAAAAGAGGACTCATATACGATTAGTGAACGAATGTCTTCCTTTTGTCTGGTTTTTCCTTTTAGGCTTGGAGCAGAGGGGCACACTGTTTTTCCACTGATCCCCTCTCTAATAAGTGTGCCAACCTGAAACAATTGACCTTAAAAAATAAAAATAAGTAAGCAGCCCCCAGAGCCCTAGCAGGCAGCATTAGCATTCTCCAGTCTCCCTGGTTGTGTCCTGGGAGTCTCAAAGAAATGAATCTTATTATTAGTCTGCTTCTAGTGATGGCTCCTGATGGCTCCTTCCTTCCGGCCACAGCTGCCAAGCCTGGCACAGGTGTCAGGAGGCTGACGGCGCTGCAGGGATGAGGTGGAGGCACACTGAGCCATCAGCCCCAAGCTCATGGCAGGCTGTTTGGGTTTCCACACATCAGAGAAGCCTCCAGATCTGTGTTTCTATGTCTTTCTCAGGCCATTATTATGAATGGTAGTAAGATACACCATTCAGAGATCTTTACTGCTGCTCTTTCTTATTGTGAGACATATCCTCTATACAGAGGTGTGCATATAGTATGTGAGTATAGTTTAAAAATTTTTAAAAGCAAACACCAGTGTAAAAAAAAAAAAAAACAAACCTTGCCAGGACTTGGTAAATCCCTGTTTTCCTATCCCCACACACAATCCCTTCTCCCCCCACTCCCAGCCCCCACTATCCTGAAGTTCATGAAAATCACTTCCTTGCCTCTAAAATAGCCTTGCTTTTTAATATCACTGTATGTATCTGTAAATAGAAACAGCCTACTTTTGCCTGTTTGCAAACTTTATGGAAATGGAATTTGTATACCCCTTTGCATCTTGCCTGTATGCATATTTTGTTTTTGAGATTCAGCCATATTATCATATAACTATAGCTTGTTCATTTTCAGTGATGATCAGTATTCCATTTTCTTTTTTTTCTTTTTTTTTTTTAATTTTTTTTTCAACGTTTATTTATTTTTGGGACAGAGAGAGACAGAGCATGAACGGGGGAGGGGCAGAGAGAGAGGGAGACGCAGAATTGGAAACAGGCTCCAGGCTCGGAGCCATCAGCTCAGAGCCTGACGCGGGGCTCGAACTCACGGACTGCGAGATCGTGACCTGGCTGAAGTCGGACGCTTAACCGACTGCGCCACTCAGGCGCCCCAGTATTCCATTTTCTGAACATACTGCAATTCATTTATTTTCATCTTGATAGATATTTAATTTATATTGTTTTTAGTGTCTGGCTATTTAAGCCACACTGTGATGAACATTCTTATACATATGCACTAGGCAGGAGTTTATCTAGGGTATGTATTAAAGCTCAAAATTGAATGGACACAGTGAATATTCATTTCAAACTTCCTAGATAATGTCAAACTGCTTTCCAAATGGAATCCAAGTTAATTCTCATAAACAGTAGGTACAGTTTACTAATTCTCTACATTTTTGCCAGCACTTAGTTTCTTATTGCTACATAAAAAAATTGTTACAAACATGGTCATTTAAAACAACTTAAATTTGATGCCCTACAATTTGCATGAGCCAGAGTCTGAGTACAGATTAATGGAGTTCTCTGCCCAGGGTCCCATAAGGCTGTAATCAAGGTGTTGGTCTGGGCTGGGGGCTTATCTGAGCCTTGGATTCTTTTCCAAGCTCTCACAGTTGTTGAATTTTTTTCTTTACAGATGTAGGACTCATATAGGAGTATACATCTTCAAGGCCTCTCTGACACTTCACCTTCTTCTAAAGGCACTGCTGATGAGGTCAGGTCCATCTGGGATAAGCTCTCTTTTGATTAACTAAAAAGTCAGTGGGTTACTAATCTAATCACAGGGCAGATACTATATTCACTGTTTTTGCTGATACTCAGGGAAAGGTATTATATAAGATGTGTACATCAGGGACCTTTGTGATCATTATAGAATTGCCTGCCACACTTCGTACTGTCAGTGTGTTCAATTTGCAACTATTACATTATTTAATTTTTGAATGTCTAAGGTCAAATAATTTCTCATATATGTGTTGATGACCAGTGTTTCTTGAGGTATTTATTTCACATATTCTTCATTTGCAGATATTTCTCTGATGTGGTTGAACAGTATTCTGTAATAATGAAATATTCTGATATAGCATTTATTGAGTGCTTATTCTTTGCCATGGGCTAAACCCCTTGGAATAGATCGTACCCATTTTACAGATGAAGAAATTGACTCTCAGAGGAGTTAAGCAACCTAACAAGATCCTGTAGCTAGTGAGTCAGTGATTTGGTTTTTGAACTGGCTCTGTATGACTCTCGAGACTATGTCCTTAAGTTCTAAGGAAATCTTGCACACTTGACTTAAGGGACAAGGAGATTTGCCCCATACCATGTTCTGGGGCAAGTGGTTTCTTATTCCTTTTATAGTAAAATATTGCTTTTATGAATTAAAGAGTAACCCTTTATGTTTGCCAAGTTAAACTCTAATCTCTTCCTCCTAGTGCTATTTCCTTAGCTAGCTTCTTTTTTCCTCTCCAATCTATTCCATACTCTGTTGTTATCTGTTAGACCCTGCCCCAAAGCCTTATGGGGCCAAATGGGAAACTGGCATCTAAGTCCTTTCTCCCTGTCTTTGGGAGTCTGACTCCAGATTTCTTCCCAGTCTCATCCCCCACAAACCATCTGTTTTGGCCCTGGGGTAGGATTGAAACATCCACAGCTCAGTGTTTTATTCAGACCAGTACCCCTAATAGTAAACTCTAGTTTTACTTTTTTCCCCTCCAAATTCTACTAATCGTTCAAGTCTCACTTCATACCTTCTAGATGAATTACCCCTTAACCTTGCAATCCCAAGAGACCTTTTTTTTCTCTCTTCTGTATTCCTATAGCATTTGTAATTTTTTTTTTTACCATTTTACCCTTAGAAAGATCCTTTATTATAAGGCTACTTGTTTTTTCACATCTCAACAACATCATATACCTATCGCTAACTGGTAAATCCACTGAATTGTTCTCAGTTCTTATCTTACTTGAAGTGCATCTAATGCCAATAAGCAAGGAATCATTCTTTTTTTTAATTTATTTTTTTTTGATATATGAAGTTTATTGTCAGATTGGTTTCCATACAACACCAAGTGCTCATCCCAAAAGGTGCCCTCCTCAATACCCATCACCCACCCTCCCCTCCCTCCCACCCCCCATCAACCCTCAGTTTGTTCTCAGTTTTTAAGAGTCTCTTATGCTTTGGCTCTCTCCCACTCTAGCCTTTTTTTTTCCTTCCCCTCCCCCATGGGTTTCTGTTAAGTTTCTCAGGATCCACATAAGAGTGAAAACATATGGTATCTGTCTTTCTTTGTATGGCTTATTTCACTTAGCATAACACTCTCCAGTTCCATCCATGTTGCTACAAAGGGCCATATTTCATTCTTTCTCATTGCCACATAGTACTCCATTGTGTATATAAACCACAATTTCTTTATCCGTTCATCAGTTGATGGACATTTCGGCTCTTTCCATAATTTGGCTATTGTTGAGAGTGCTGCTATAAACATTGGGGGGGGGTACAAGTGCCCCTATGCATCAGTACTCCTGTATCCCTTGGGTAAATTCCTAGCAGCGCTATTGCTGGGTCATAGGGTAGGTCTAATTTTAATTTTTTGTGGAACCTCCACACTGTTTTCCAGAGCGGCTGCACCAATTTGCATTCCCACCAACAGTGCAAGAGGGTTCCCGTTTCTCCGCATCCTCTCCAGCATCTATAGTCTCCTGATTTGTTCATTTTGGCCACTCTGACTGGCGTGAGGTGATATCTGAGTGTGGTTTTGATTTGTAGTTCCCTGATGAGGAGCGACATTGAACATCTTTTCATGTGCCTGTTGGTCATCCGGATGTCTTCTTTAGAGAAGTGTCTATTCATATTTTCTGCCCATTTCTTCACTGGGTTGTTTTTTGGGTGTGGAGTTTGGTGAGCTCTTTATAGATTTTTCCGATGTGTCATTTGCAAATATCTTTTCCTATTCTGTTGGTTGCCTTTTAGTTTTGTTGGTTGTTTCCTTTGCTGTGCAGAAGCTTTTTATCTTCATGAGGTCCCAGTAGTTCATTTTTGCTTTTAATTCCCTTGCCTTTGGGGACGTGTCAAGTAAGAAATTGCTGCGGCTGAGGTCAGAGAGGTCTTTTCCTGCTTTCTCCTCTAGGGTTTTGATGGTTTCCTGTCTCACATTCATGTCCTTTATCCATTTTGAGTTTGTTTTTGTGAATGGTGTGAGAAAGTGGTCTAGTTTCAATCTTCTGCATGTTGCTGTCCAGTTCTCCCAGCACCGTTTGTTAAAGAGACTGTCTTTTTTCCATTGGAAGTTCTTTCCTGCTTTGTCAAAGATGAGTTGGCCATACTTTTGTGGGTCTAGTTCTGGGGTTTCTATTCTATTCCATTGGTCTATGTGTCTGTTTTTGTGCCAATACCATGCTGTCTTGATGATGACAGCTTTGTAGTAGAGGCTAAAGTCTGAGATTGTGATGCCTCCTGCTTTGGTCTTCAAAATTCCTTTGGCTATTCGGGGCCTTTTGTGGTTCCATATGAATTTTAGGATTGCTTGTTCTAGTTTCGAGAAGAATGCTGGTGCAATTTTGATTGGGATTGCATTGAATGTGTAGATAGCTTTGGGTAGTATTGACATTTTGACAATATTTATTCTTCCAATCCATGAGCATGGAATGTTTTTCCATTTCTTTATATTTTCTTCAATTTCCTTTATAAGCTGTCTATAGTTTTTCAGCATACAGATCTTTTACATCTTTGGTTAGATTTATCCCTAGGTAGTTTATGCTTCTTGGTGCAATTGTGAATGGGATCAGTTTCTTTATTTGTCTTTCTGTTGCTTCATTATTAGTGTATAAGAATGCAAATGATTTCTGTACATTGATTTTGTATCCTGCAACTTTGCTAAATTCATGTATCAGTTCTAGCAGACTTTTGGTGGAGTCTATCAGATTTTCCATGTATAATATCATGTTATCTCCAAAAAGTGAAAGCTTAACTTTATCTTTGACAATTTTGATGCCTTTGATTTCCTTTTGTTGTCTGATTGCTGATGCTAGCACTCCCAACACTATGTTAAACAACAGCGGTGAGAGTGGACATCCCTGTCGTGTTCCTGATCTCAGGGAAAAAGCTCTCAGTTTTTCCCCATTGAGGATGATGTTAGCTGTGGGCTTTTCATAAATGGCTCTTATGATCCTTAAGTATGTTCTTTCTATACCGACTTTCTCAAGGGTATTTATTAAGAAAAGTTGCTGAATTTTGTCAAATGCCTTTTCTGCATCGATTGACAGGATCATATGGTTCTTATCTTTTCTTTTATTAATGTGATGTATCACGTTGATTGATTTGTGAGTGTTGAACCAGCCCTGCATCCCAGGAATGAATCCCACTTGATCATGGTGAATAATTCTTTTTATATACTGTTGAATTCGATTTGCTAGTATCTTGTTGAGAATTTTTGCATCCATATTCATCAGGGATATTGGCCTGTAGTTCTCTTTTTTTGCTGGGTCTCTGTCTGGTTTAGGAATCAAAGTAACACTGGCTTCATAGAATGAGTCTGGAAGTTTTCCTTCCCTTTCTATTTCTTGGAATAGCTTGAGAAGGATAGGTATTATCTCTGCTTTAAACGTCTGGTAGAACTCCCCTGGGAAGCCATCTGGTCCTGGACTCTTATTTGTTGGGAGATTTTTGATGACTGATTCCATGTCTTTGCTGGTTAAGGGTCTGTTCAAGCTTTTTATTTCCTCCTGATTGAGTTTTGGAAGCATGTGGATGTTTAGGAATTGGTCCATATCTTCCAGGTTGTCCAGTTTGTTGGCATATAATTTTTCATAGTATTCCCTGATAATTGTTTGTATCTCTGAGGGATTGGTTGTAATAATTCCATTTTAATTCATGATTTTATCTGTTTGGGTCATATCCCTTTTCTTTTTGAGAAGCCTGGCTAGAGGTTTATCAATTTTGTTTATTTTTTCAGAAAACCAAATCTTGGTTTTGTTGATCTGCTCTACAGCTTTTTTCAGATTCTATATTGTTTATTTCTGCTCTGATCTTTATTATTTCTCTTCTTCTGCTGGGTTTATGCTGTCTTTGATGTTCTGCTTCTATTTCCTTTAGGTGTGCTGTTAGATTTTGTATTTGGGATTTTTCTTGTTTCTTGAGATCGGCCTGGATTGCAATGTATTTTCCTCTCAGGACTGCCTTCGCTGCATCCCAAAGCGTTTGGATTGTTGTATTTTCATTTTCATTTGTTTGCATATATTTTTTAATTCCTTCTCTAATTGCCTGGTTGACCCATTCATTCTTTAATAGGGTATTCTTTAACATTCATGCTTTTGGAGGTTTTCAGACTTTTTCCTGTGGTTGATTTCAAGCTTCATAGCATTGTGGTCTGAAAGTATGCATGGTATGATCTCAATTCTTGTATAGTCATGAAGGGCTGTTTTGTGACCCAGTATGTGATCTATCTTGGAGAATGTTGCATGTGCACTCAAGAAGAAAGTATATTTTGTTGCTTTGGGATGCAGAGTTCTAAATATATCTATCAAGTCCATCTGATCCAATGTATCATTCAGGGTCCTTGTTTCTTTATTGACCGTGTGTCTAGATGATGTATCCATTTCTGTAAGTGGAGTGTTAAAGTCCCCTGCAATTACCACATTCTTATCAATAAGGTTGCTTATGTTTGTGAGGAATTGTTTTATATATTTGGGGGCTCCTGTATTCAGCGCATAGACATTTATAATTGTTAGCTCTTCCTGATGGATAGACCCTGTGATTATTATATAATGCCCTTCTTCATCTCTTGTTACAGCCTTTAATTTAAAGTCTAGTTTGTCTGATAAGTATGGCTACTCCAGCTTTCTTTTGACTTCCAGTGGCATGATAAATAGTTCTCCATCCCCTCACTCTCATCTGAAGGTGTCCTCAGGTCTAAAATGAGTCTCTTGTAGACAGCAAATAGATGGGTCTTGTTTTTTTATCCATTCTGGTACTCTATGTCTTTTGGTTGGTGCATTTAGTCCATTTACATTCAGTGTTATAGAAAGATATGGGTTTAGAGTCATTGTGATGTCTGTAGGTTTCATGCCTGTAGCGATATCTCTGGTACTTTGTCTCACAGGATCTCCCTTAGGATCTCTTGTAGGGCTGGTTTAGTGGTGACGAATTCCTTCAGTTTTTGTTTGGGAAGACCTTTATCTCTCCTTCTATTCTAAATGACAGACTTTCTGGATAAAGGATTCTCAGCTGCATATTTTTTCTATTCATCACATTGAAGATCTCCTGACATTCCTTTCTGGCATGCCAAGTTTCAGTAGAGAGATCGGTCATGAGTCTTATAGGTCTCCCTTTATATGTTAGAGCATGTTTAGCTGCTTTCAGAATTTTCTCTTTATCCTTGTATTTTGCCAGTTTCACTATGATATGTTGTGTAGAAGATCGATTCAAGTTACGACTGAAGGGAGTTCTCTGTGCCTCTTGGATTTCAATGCCTTTTTCCTTTCCCAGATCAGGGAAGTTCTCAGCTATTATTTCTTCAAGTACACCTTCAGCACCTTTCCCTCTCTCTTCCTCCTCTGGGATACCAATTATGTGTAGATTATTTCTCTTTAGGGCATCACTTAGTTCTCTAATTTTCCCCTCATACTTCTGGATTTTTTTTATCTCTCTTTTTCTCAGCTTCTTCTTTTTCCATAATTTTATCTTCTAGTTCACCTATTCTCTCCTCTGCCTCTTCAATCCGAGCCATAGTTGTCTCCATTTTATTTTTCAGTTCATTTATAGCATTTTTTAGCTCCTCCTGGCTGTTCCTTAGTCCCTTGATCTCTGTAGCAATAGATTCTCTGCTGTCCTTTATACTGTTTTCAAGCCCAGTGATTAATTTTATGACTATTATTCTAAATCACTTTCTGTTATATTGTTTAAATCCTTTTTGATCAGTTCATTAGCTATTGTTATTTCCTGGACATTTGTTTGAGGAGAATTCTTCCGTTTTGTCATTTTGGATAGTCCCTGGAGTGGTGTGAGACTGCGGGACACTTCCCCTGTGCTGTCTTGAATACCTTGCGTTGGTGGGTGGGGCCGCAGTCAGACCTGATGTCTGCTCCCAGCCCACAGCTGGGGCCACAGTCAGACTGGTGTGTGCCTTCTCTTCCCCTCTCCTAGGGGCGGGATTCACTGTGGGGTGGCGTGGCCCGTCTGGGCTACTTGCACACTGCCGGACTTGTGGTTCTGGGGATCTGGCGTATTAGCTGGGGTGGATCACCAAGGTGCACAGGGGCGGGAGGGGCAAGCTCAGCTTGCTTTTCCTTCAGAGTTCCACTTTGGGAGGGGCCCTGCGGCACTGGGAGGGAGTCAGACCCGCTGGAGGGATGGATCCGCAGGAGCACAGTGTTGGGTGTTTGTGCAGTGCAAGCAAGTTCCCTGGCAGGAACTGGTTCCTTTTGGGATTTTCGCTGAGGAATGGGCGAGGGAAATGGCGCTGGCGAGCGCCTTTGTTCCCCACCAGGCTGAGCTCTGTCATCTGGGGCTCAACAATTCTCTCTCCCGTTGTCCTCCAGCCCTCCCGTTCTCCGAGCAGAGCTGTTAGCTTATAACCTTCCAGATGTT
Organism: Herpailurus yagouaroundi; assembly: GCF_014898765.1. Lineage (NCBI taxonomy): Eukaryota > Metazoa > Chordata > Mammalia > Carnivora > Felidae > Herpailurus > Herpailurus yagouaroundi. The sequence continues at coordinate 24,824,612 of NW_024412402.1, read as the reverse complement.
AAGTCCCGCTTGCTGTCAGAACACACTCCGTCTGGCCCCTCTGCTTTTGCAAGCCAGACTCGGTGGCTCTGCTTGGCCGGGGGGCCGCCCCTCCATCCTGGCTCCCTCCCGCCAGTCCGTGTAACGTGCACTGCCTCCCCACCCTTCCTACCCTCTTCCATGGGCCTCTCGTCTGTGCTTGGCTCTGGAGACTCTGTTCTGCTAGTCTTCTGGCAGTTTTCTGGGTTATTTAGGCAGGTGTAGGTGGAATGTAAGTGATCAGCTGGACGCGTGGTGAGCCCAGCATCCTCCTACGCCACCAACTTCCCAGGATCCCCCCTTAATTTCATTTTTTAATATTTATTTTTGAGAGAGAGAGAGAGAGAGAGACAGACAGAGCATGAGTGGGTGAGAGAGAGACAGAGAGAGAGAGAGAGAAAGAAAATCTGAAGCAGCTTTCAGGCTCTGAGCTGTCAGCATAGAGTCTGAAGCAGAGCTTGAACTGATGAACTGTTGGATCAAGACTTGAGCCAAAGTCAGATGCTTAACTGACTCAGCCACCCAGGTGACTTAAGCAATTAATCATTCTTGAAATTCTCTTCTCTATTGGTTTCTATGACATTTATTTCCTAGTTTTCTTTCTACTTTGGATTCTCATCTTTACCCATGCTGCAAATGTTTGTTCTATGGGATTCTGTCTTTGGCCCTTTTCATTTTACCCTGTACTTCTATGTGTAGCTCTTACTATGTCATCACTTTGTTGAACTCTCTCTTCCATTGGACCATTAACTCCTTGAGGTCAAGGAGAGCATTCTGTCTTTATTGCATGTCTAAGGGTGTAACCCAGAGACTAGTAGAATGCATTCCTTGAGAACAAGTACCTTGTTTATACAGTTTGTGAATTCCCACATTTGCTCTGACACTGCAGTGCATGAGGTGATGCTCATTGAAGGAAGAAGGCTCATGGGTGGCTTAGACAGGATCTTCAGTGGATGGGACCAAGATGGAGATTCTGGAGAAGATCTTTTTTCTGCAATTTCAACTTGGAGTATGTCTATGTGGGGAATTCTAGTTGTTTTCAAATATTTAAAATAAGTATTTAGAAAGTTCTTGTGCCTTTAAGTTCAATTCATGCCCTTCAGGTTCCTTCAGATCTATTGTGGTTCATTGCTTTTGAGATAACTAGAGCTGTATCTCTGACTTGCCCCCCAAAATCAGACATAGAAAGTTAAATAATAAAAATCATATTTGGCCAAAGATTTTCTGTCTTCAAAATGTTTCTACATCTCTTTTGGTCTTTATTAGAATACCAGGTGTATGAATTCATTCATTAAGTGTTTCTTGATCTAGGCACTGTCCATGGTGCTGAATGAGCATTAATGACATTGACGTGGTGCCTGCTGCCCTTATTTTCATTTGAAACTGAAGAAAACAGAAGTCATGACAAAGTATAAGGTTTCCCATGGCTCCTTTATTGGTAAATGAAGGATCTTGAACTTGAGTCTAGATTATCTTACCACAAGCATATATTCTATTATATCACCTTGCTAAGTGACCTTGCTAAATTACCTGCTGAATTTTGAAGTTCAGTGAAAATATGCTTTCATTGCTCTAAGTTTTGTCTTTTTTTTCTGAAAGAGAAACACCTTTTTGAAAGGAGGACCAAGGATAACATTTGAAGCAATGCTTAGTTTTTTCTTTCAAATTCTTTAATGTTGAATGGCCTAGGTTTCAGGGTGATTTTTCCAGTAACAATTTCAATTCTCATCCAGGCCTGGGGGACCTGAACAACCTGAGAAGCTCTCCAGACCCCTTGGCCTCTGACTGAAGACATATTTTCCATGGAGAATGGGTAGAGGTCAGGGAGATGTAAGAAGTGTGCCCTACCCTACTCAACTCACACACTTACTGATTTTCTCTTAGTCTTGGGGACCCAGGTACCTAGATCTCCACCACCACCCTGCCAACTTTCCTCAGAAGAAAGCAAAGGTTAACTGAGATCACACAGCCAGGTGGATGCCTGGATTTGCTTTCCCTAGGGCTAATTATGGAACTACATTAGATAAAAGTCAACATATGTTGTAAAAGGCACTGTGTATCACTGCTTGACAGTTTCTAACAATGTGCTCATGTAACAGCTGTCAAAGGCAGTGCTAGAAAATGAGTAATATGTTGATTTATGTATATCAGATCTGTCCTCATGCTCTGTGGTGGAGCAGGCCAGGCAATCTCGGCTCTGTGGGTGGAGAATCTAGGAGGGTGGTGAAGGCAGGAAGGAAATTCCCTCATCTTCAGAAGTGCCTGGAAGGCATGGCTGAAGCCTGTAGCAGCTGTTACTTTCTGAGGTCCTTTGGAGAAAAATTGCCTAGGGGACATCTGTTCCCTTTCTACAACAGTGGGAAGAGTAAAATCCAAGTCTCCTAAGGCAACGGGGGCTGCTGAGGTAATCTGTGCCTTTCTTGGCCTCTGGATAGGGCTGAGAATAACACCACGGATCCCCACTCTAAATGGTTTTGGGGGTTTATCTTGAAGTAACCACTCTGGATTTTTTTAATAGCCAGGGCATTTTTAAATGACCAACTCAATTTTCTTATTTGTTTTGTAAGTATCTCATTTTATTTCCAAAGTATGTTAAAAAAGGAAGTAAAACAAGTTTTTCTTTCTTTTTTTATTTTTTTTTTTTTGCATTTCAAAAGCCGTCTGCTTGTGCTGTTTTCCCTTGAGGCCATTCAAAGGGCCCCTGGTCTCTGAAAAGATCTGATTATTACATAGGGGAAATCAGTTTGGTGTTGCCTTGGGAATCTCCACTAGATTCCACAATTATGATTGGCTCCTCTCTCTCTGGAATTCTCTTGGTTCTTATTCTCTTTGCCTTTGCTGTGCTATTCACTCAGTCATAGAAGTCTCCTCTAAATGGTAAGAAGTGACTTAATAAGAAGATTAGGTACAAAGCACAAAGCCAGCCATTGAATGCTAACAGCAAATTCAAACTCTCAAATAAACACTGCTAAAATTAATTTTGGGAGGAATCATTCACTAATAACCATAGATAAATAGTACTAGTTACTTGTTGGTATTTATTGGGACAAAAATATAAACTCTTCATTTTTTAGAAGTTTGTTTACTGAGAGAGAGAGAGAGAAAGAGAGAAAGAGAGAGGGAGAGAGAATGAGTGGCGGAGGGACAGAGAGAGGGAGAGACAGCATCCCAAGCAGACTCCTCGCTGTCAGCACGGGGCCCGATGTGGTGCCCAATGCCATGAACAGTGAGATCATGATCTGAGCCAAAATCAAGAGTTAGATGCTTTACCCACTAAGCCACCCAGGCGCCCTCTTTTGTTTTTAGAGAGAGAGCATGAATGGGGGAGTGACAGAGAGGTGGAGAGGGGTAGATGGAGGGGGGAAGGACAGAGCGGGGAGAGGGGGAGGGAGGGAGAGAGAGAGAGAGAGAGAGAGAGAGAGAGAGAGAGAATCATAAGCAGGTTCCATGCTCTGTGTGAAGCCTGCTGTGGGACTCGTTCCCATGACCCTGGGAAGATGACCCTGGGATGATGACCTGAGCCCAAATAAAGAGTCAGATGCTTAACTGACTGAGCTGACTAAGCCACCCAGGCACCCCAGTCCTCACTTATTTTTATCCCTTCAAGTGAGATGGAGGAATGAATTGCAGAACATAGTTGCCTTTTGTTTAAGGTTGGAAACATTGATCAGTGAGTCAGGCTTGAGGGCTTTCACTACAGGTCTCAGGGTATAAGCAGACAGGACATCCTTTTCTCTCCTGGAGATAGTTTTCTTCTGGGTTGAGGCACTAATTGTATTGATATTAAGTGTATTGTACACTAATGTTCCACTGCTTACACAACATTGCAGCCACCACTGCATGCGCTGGAGGATGGCAGATGCCCGCTAGTGCTATACATCCCACACAGAAGCCCCGAATACTGCCACCAGGGAACATATCTTTATTAGGCAAATTTACCTCCAACTCTGTATTTGATGCACTTCCATGAGCTCATATCCAGGCACAGCCAAACTCCCACAACAGAACCAACTTCTAGCAATCTAGTTAATGGAGAAAGCCATTTACAAACCTCTACTCTGATCACTAAAACACTGAAGGATAGTTGATTGCACACCTAGTTAATAAATCTTTATGGGCACTGTACATTTATAAGGGCAAGGATTTAGAAAGAAGTTAAGATTCACAATTGACGAAGGGTAATTTATGTAGCCAATTGAAAGTTTTAATCTGCAAAAGCAGGTGTCTCTCCACCAAAGATACATGAGGACCTATTAGAAATTTCAGTCAGTGATACAAATCTACTCCTGGAGTACTGCGTCCTTTTGGGACAACTGTTTCTCTAGTTAACGCAACAGCCCATGATGATTATAGGTTGGTATGAAGACAGTCTTACCTAAACATGAAAGAATGTCAAGAGCAGTTATGAAAAATCTATTATTTTTCATAACTATGAAAAGCAGTCTTTTCAAACATTATATTTCTTACTAGGGATCAGTCAAAATGTTTTAGGTAAGGAAAAGTTCTACTAGTTTAAGACAGAAAGGTAACAGGAGTAGTGGAAAGTGTGTGGAATTTAGGATTGAACAGTTATGGTATTGGTTTACTAACTGTATAATTTTGAGCAAATTAATGTCCTAGAGGCTTGGATTTTTAGCTATAAAATGGGAATAATAATCATAGTAACTTACAAAATTGTGGTAAAATTAAATTAGATAATGAATATAAAAGTGCTCTTAAAATGAAGTATTAAGTTTGCTGTGTTTTCTGTTTTTTTAAATATTTTTTATTTATTTATTTTGAGACAGAGAAAGAGAGCGAGGAGGGGAGGGGCAGAGAGAGGGAGACAGAATCCCAAGAAGGCTCTGTACCATCAGCCCAGGGCCCAATGTGGGGCTCAAACCTACAAATTGTAAGATCATGACCTGAGCTGAAATTAAGAGTTGGACGCTTAACCAACTGAGCCACCCAGGTGCTCCACTGTGTTTTCTGTCGTTTAAGACACATTTTTTCCTATGATTTAACATTTATAAAATCAATATATTTCTTATAATTGATGCATACATTCAATGTGGTAGTTGTTTTTCTTTCCCCCCTGGAAAGCTATTAAATTGATGGTATGTTATGCAATCAATGGCTTCCTAAGACATGAAAATATGGTAGCTCAATGAAAAGGAATCAGATTTATTATTTTTCATTTGGGCACTTAGAGTCACTAGATTCATATGATATAGCCACCATTTATTAAGTGCATTTTGTTATGTGCAACAAAATGCTACCCAATGCAAATAACTTTCTATGATTTTCCATTTCCTTCTAATTATACTCGAAATCATAGTTGGAACACTTTCTTGTCGACATTATTAATTGGCTGGTTGAGGAATGGTAATAGTGGGGAACCTCCTGCATAGCAGAGGTCATCTACTGATGGAAGGAAGCTGGAGGATTTTAGAACAGACCCTTAGCTGCTGGGTACACCATCAATCACTTTTTAGTTCTTGGTCAGCAAACTCTTAGAGACTCTAAAGAAAGAGCCCTGTAAAGTGAAAAGTTTTATTGTTATTAAAAGATAAGATTACTTAGACACAAAAATGCAGTATGCTTTCTTCTAGATTGATTTTTATTAACTTGAATGCAGACTCTTCTTTGTACCTGATTGTACCTTTCTATTTTCAAATACACATGCTGTATTGACAATCTTATTCCCTCATTGAATTTTCTGCAGGTCTTTGTTGTCTTTTATGAGGCTATTCCAGTGAGGGAAAAAGTTAAATGGAATTTATGGCAATATATTTACCTGGCTGGGTTGTAACTATTTCTAAAATAAATAAAACTTTTAAGACAACAAAACCAAAAGGAGCAGATATCCATTGAAGACTTCTCCCTTTGGGAGGGATAAAAATGCATCCCACTTACAGAATGCCTTTTTCTAAAGCCTTTTCTGGTTTTCCCAAATAGCCATTGTCTAAATAGAGTAGCTTGTATGAAATTGTACACTCTGTGGGTAGTCCTATAAATATTCATTAGTAAAATGTACATAAGGCACTGATCCATGGGTTTTTTATTCAAAGATATGGTCTTAAGAAGAAAAAGCTCAGTTTTGATCTAGTGGGTAGAGTCAATGTAGGCCTGAAATCATGATCCTGAATACCACCCGCATCCTTTTGGAACTTGAAAAAAAATATTAAAAAATTTGGCCCAAAATGAAACTGGGAAGACAAGAAAATGAACCAATAAATGCTGTTAGATGCCAAGTTCAGCATTCATTTGCTCCTGTTGAAGGCCTCATGGTGTTTGCAATGCAAATCTCAGAGTCATGCCTTAATCATTACCTCAGGGAGACAATTAGGGTTAAAATATAGATTTCTAGATAATGAGAGCAAATAGTAGAGAAATAAATACACAAAACAAAGAGAGCTAATGTGAGTCATTTATAGCAAAGCTCTGTTCAAGGAGGCTTGAAAGGTTTTTCTAGCCAGGAGATGGGCTTTCTGGGTGTGAAACTGTGTATAACTTGGCCTAAGACTCAGCATTTTATGAAGGAAAGATGGGAATATCCTTTCAGGACTTTGGGTTCAAGTTGAGAGCACCTAAAATTGAGGCATGTGAGTAATTTTATGTTTTTCATTTTATACTCTACTGGTTGAAAACTCAGGCACTTGAATTGGACAGACCCATGTTTATCTGTTAGCTCAGCCAGGCAAAGCTCTCTACCCTTGGGCAAATGACCACAGCTCTTTAGGAGCTAAGTGTTTAAGTTTCCTCATCCAAATGGTTATCAACTTCATTGGTTTGTTGTAAAGACTAAATGAGAATGTGTAGAACAATCCATCTCACCTGTTGTTATTATTAAAGTTATTTGCTGTGCCAATCACGTGTCCTCTTTTTCTCCTGAGAGACAACCTCATTAGAGCTGTGCTTGCTGGCCATTCTTCCTTCAGTCTTTTTTCCTAGTGAGAACTTTCCATGACTGATTGCTGTTTCTCATGACTATATATCTTGTGTGCAAATTTGGATGTCTGTGACTGGGAGATCATGCTAAAATCTCCTTCTCTCTGCTGTGGTAATAACAGACTTTTCTGGAGGCGATCCATCAATCCCCTCAGAGAGAAAGATTTTCTGAGGGTCTACTGGGAGCATAGTACCATTGGTGGACTAGAATTCAGGATCACTGGGTTCTAGTCTTGGTGACATGACTTCCCACTAGCTGTATTGTCTTGCCATGTCACCATACCTCACTGGGATTTAGTGTTTTGTTTGTATGTTAGAGGAGTTGTACTAGATCAGTGGTTCCTAACCCTGTTGCATACTAGAATCACCAGGAGAACTTTTGCAAAATACCAGTGCTCCACCTCAGGGTGGGGTCTAGAATTGATGTTTTGTGTGGTGTGTGTGTGTGTGATCCTTTTTTTTTTTTTATTTTATTTTTATTTTTTAAAATTTATACCCAAATTAGTTAGTATATAGTACAACAATGATTTCAGGAGAAGATTCCTTATTGCCCCTTACCCATTTAGCCCATGCCCCCTCCCACAACCCCTCCAGTAACCCTCAGTTTGTTCTCCATATTTATGAGTCTCTTCTGTTTTGTCCCCCTCCCTGTTTTTATATTATTTTTGTTTCCCTTCCCTTATGTCCATCTGTTTTGTCTCTTAAAGTCCTCATATGAGTGAAGTCATATGATTTTTGTCTTTCTCTGACTAATTTCACTTAACATAATACCCTCCAGTTCCAACCACATAGTTGCAAATGGCAAGATTTCATTCTGATTGCCAAGTAATACTCCATTGTGTATATATATATATATATATATATATATATATATATACCACATCTTTTTCCACTCATCCATCGATGGACATTTGGGCTCTTCCCATACTTTGGCTATTGTTGATAGTGCTGCTATAAACATGGGGGTGCACGTGTCCCTTCGAAACAGCACACCTGTATCTTGTGGATAAATGCCTAGTAGTGCAATTTCTCTGCCATGGGTTAGTTCTATTTTTAGTTTCTTTGAGGAACCTCCATACTGTTTTCTTTTCTTTTTTTTAAATGTTTATTTTTGAGAGAGAGAGTCAGTGTGAGCGGCAGAGGGCAGAGAGAGAGGGAGACACAGAATCCGAAGCAGGCTCCAGGCTCCAAGCCATCGGTACAGAGCCCAATGTGGGGCTGGAACTCATGAACCATGAGATCATAACCTGAGCAGAAGTCGGATGCTCAACTGGCTGAGCCACCCAGGTGCCACAAAGGAACCTCCATACTGTTTTCTGGAGTGACTGCACCAGCTTGCATTCCCATCAACAATGCAAAAGAGATCCTCTTTCTCCACATCCTCACCAACATCTGTTGTTGCCTGAGTTAATGTTAGTCATTGTGACAGGTGTGAGGTGGTATCTCATTGTGGTTTTGATTTGTATTTCCCTGATGATGAGTGGTGTGGAGCATGTGTTGGTTGGCCATCTAGATGTCTTCCTTGGAGAAGTGTCTATTCATGTCTTTTGCTCATTTCTTCACTGGATTATTTATTTTTTGGGTGTTGAATTTGATAAGTTCTTTATCGATTTTGGATACTAACCCTTTATCTGATATGTCATTTGCAAATATCTTCTCCCATTCTGTTGGTTGCCTTTTAGTTTTGCTGATTGTTTCCTTCACTGTGGAGAAGATTTTTATTTTGATGAGGTCCTATAATTCATTTTTGCTTTTGTTTCCCTTGCCTCCAGAGATGTGTTGAATAAGGAGTTGCTGTGGGCAAAATCAAAGAGGTTTTTACCTGCTTTCTCCTTGAGGATTTTGATGGCTTCCTGTCTTACGTTTAGGTCTTTCATCCATTTTTCAGTTTATTTTTGTATATGGTGTAAGAAAGTGGTCCAGTTTCATTCTTCTGCATGTCGCTGTCCAGTTTTCCCAGCACCACTTGCTGAAGAGACTGTCTTGGTTCCATTGGATATTCTTTCCTGCTTTGTTAAAGGTTAGTTGGCCATACATTTGTGGGTCCATTTCTGGGTTCTCTATTGTGTTCCATTGATCTGAGTGTCTGTTCTTGTGCCAGTATCATACTGTCTTGATGATTACTGCTTTGTAGTATAGCTTGAAGTCTGGGATTGTGATGCCTCCTGCTTTGGTTTTCTTTTTCAAGATTGCTTTGGCTATTTGGGGTCTTTTCTGATTCCAGACAAATTTTAGGATTATTTTTTCTACCTCTGTGAAGAATGCTGGTGTTACTTTGATAGGGATTGCATTGAATATGTAGATTGCTTTGGGTAGTTAGAATTGATGTTTTTTAAAGAGCCCTGCCAAGTCTTCCTAAGTGCAGCCAGGAAAGAGAATCATTTAAAGGGATTAATGGTTTCCAAACTGTGCTCCTCTAGATTGGAGGGAAGCTGGGGCCACCTGCTCTGAGGCCCCACCCCAACACTTCAAAGAGGCGGTTATATTCTGGTTATATATAGTGGTTTTCTTCTTAGGGTTTTGTTTAAAGAAACTGCTGCTACAAGCCAAATCAAAATCTTTGAAAACTTTTGGACTTAATTGTCTGTGATGTTTGATACTATTCTCATGATCTGGAACTTGATTTGTTCTGGAAGTGACTTTTTTTTTTTCTAATCATAGATTCTAATCAGGCACCTTTACATTTTATGTTTCATCTTGGAAATGCCCATTTAGTAATAATAACATAATTAAGTTTTGCTTATTTAATCATTATTAAAAGCATCGATGTGGTTCACTATGATTTAAAAAATTAAAACTCATATCCTGCTATATGCATATATCAGTTATTTACATACATTGATTGAATAAAGACTTTGAAATTTATAACAGATGTCCTCTTATAATATGCCAACTGGAAATAAGGTTGTATTTACATATGTGATATATCCATATATCTATATATGTGAATAAAGTTTTTATCTTTTAGTTTCAGCTTCTGTGCATCCATCCATGTGTGTATTCATTAATTTCTTCCTGCAAGAATTCTTATTGAATATCTGCTTTTTAAAGCCTTAGTGCTTTGGAAGATTTTGTGTGTGTGTGTGTGTGTGTGTGTGTGTGTGTGTGTGTGTTGTGTTTGTGTATGTATGAGAAATAATGATATATGTTTATGGATAAACAAAAGAACATATCCACAGTCATAGCAAGCATGAGCCTATAATTATAAAAGATGCCAATTTATATCTAGATGGTATGGACTCAGTTTCCCATTAGCTAGATAAAAAGAAATAGTTTTCAACTACCTTGAGCAAAAAGTAAAAAAAAAAAAAAGCATTTAGTTTGTCCACTTGCTTGGTTCACGATATCTGCAATATTTGGTTAAGAAAGCATGAAATCAAATGAAAATGCAAATATATTAAGAACATATCTGAAAGAGTTAATGAAAATTGGAGTGGATGATAAAGAAATATGAAATAAGGACCTGATGGTAATAGAAGCAGGTGCCAACATACCCAGAAAAATGTGTCTATAGTGGGAGAAGTTGGATTTCAGAGAGCCAGCTGTTTCAGGTGAATTCAGATATACTGTTTTTCAATGCTGGGAATCTTTTAAATAATACTGCTGCCTGGACCTCTAACCCAGACCAACTGATTTGGACTCTCTGGGCATGGGGTTTTGGTGTTGGCAATTAAAATCTGCTAGGTGATCATAATGTGCAGCCAGAGTGGACGAGGACTAAGCCACCCGTGGTTTCTGTCATCAGGCACACTCCACACCGGAGTTAGGCCTAGATGCACACTATTTTTGCAAGAAACAGGCAAGTTCTACAAGGAGTTTCGGTGTCAGGGGAGGTTAGTTGGGCTCTAATTGGCTCTAATTGGCTCTCCCAGCAGCTGAAACATTCTCTACCTACAGCTGAGTGACACTCCAAAAGGGGAGAGATGTGCTCCGACCTTTGAAAACATCAAAGGAGTCACTTCCAACATGGTTCTTACACAGCTCAATGTCCTACAGCTCAGCAGGGTCAGGGCCAAGCCCAGCAAAGCTGATAGGAAACAGCTTTTGCAGAGTCAGATTTTTATCTCTTTCCCAGATAGCAGAACTTGCTGCCAAAGGATTGGGGTGGGGAAGGAGAAGAGCCCTGACTTAAAGGGGGCATCTGTCCCTTAACTTGTTTTGCTGCCCCAGCATCTTTTGGGCTGCTAATTCCCCTTTTGGTGGTGAAAGGAAACTCTATTCATATGTATTTTAGTGTGAATGAGTAACACTTAATATGTGAAAGGGTTTAAATACATGTTATGTAACAGGCAATTAACATGGCTTATAAGGAGCCCAGGTCCTGATGTTTACTCTCTCTAGTTTCATGTTTTACAACTCCATGTGCCAAACATATGGAACCATTTCTCTTTCCTTAAATAAGTCTGGTGTGCACCTCTCTCTCTCTCATTCTGTATCTGTCTCTGTCTCTGTCTGTCTGTCTCTCTCTCCAGTTAGCTCAGTGTGGACAGGGACCTTTGCTATCCTGTCAAAAATGATGCCTCACATACAGTAGAGGCTCAAATATTTGCTAAATGTGTAATGTGTGATTTGGCAAAATGATGAGATACTGACTTGATTTTCAAGTGGCCTGAAATCCAAATCAGGATTAAAAGATTCAAAGATATAAGGACCCCTGCCCTCAAGGTGACTGCAATCTAGCGTGGGAGCAAATGTGTCATAATAACTCCATAGTGCATTGGGGGTGCAGAAGGAGTTTCTTCTTTCTCTCTTGGGACAGCCTGGTAAAGGGCAAGCCTGGTGGAGGAGGAGGAAATGGCTCAGCCTGGGCTAAGTCTCCAGTGGCAGGGGAAGGAAAAGACAAAGGGGAGTGGGGCCAGAAGGCCAGCGTTATGCCTGAAGGAAAGGACCAAGGATTAAGAAGGAGAACAGCATATTTGCATTAGAAGTGAGGCAAAGGAACAAAGGGAAGAGTGAGCTAAAATTTGAAGGAAGTAAGCTGAGGAGCTAGGAATAACGATCTACTGCCTTGAGCAGCCCTTGATGCCAAAATATCCCTTTAATGAAATAAAAATCAATATTGCATAGTGCATGAGAGCACTGAATCTGGGTGTAGATAGACTTGAGCTCAAGTCTTACTTCTGCCATGTATTCATTGTGGGCCCCTGGTCAGGATACTTCACTTCTAAGTCCTCTAAAAATAGGGACATTAGGTATGTTGCTGCCATCACTGGGCAGCAAGGGTCCTGTCAAAGGCAGGAGATTTGAAACGGGGGCAGGCTCAGGTGCAGGAGGCCAGGAACTCTGGCCCACTGTGTAGTGATCCCCTCATGCTTGTGCGATAGTCAATAGTCACTGGCATCAACTTTCACAACCAGCAGGAGAAGGGGAGTGACTTCTCAGAATTCCTGAGTAGCTTTCCTCTCCTGTGTCATTATCCTAAAGTGGCCAAGGACAACTGGATTAGTTTCCTGGGACCGCTGTACTAAAGGATCACAAAGTAGGAGGCTTCAGAAGTCCAAAATTAAGGTATGGACAAGGCCACAGTCCCTTGGAAGGCTCTAGGGAAAGATTCTTTCCAGTCTTCTCTCCTAGCTTCTGGTAGTTCCTTCTCTCTTGGCAGTCTACCTCCTATCTTCACACCAGATTCTCCCTGTGTGCTGTCTCTGTGCCCAAATTTCTCTTCTTTATAATGACACCAGTCATATTGGATGAAGGTCTACCTTAATGACCTCATTTTAATTTGATTACTATCTCAAATAAGGTCACATTCTGAGATCCTGGGAGTTAGGATTTCAACATACCTTTTTTAGGGGGAATGCCCATCCCTGAACTAAATACCACAAAGGGAGAGATGTGTCACACTGGCTTAAATCATCTAGAATGTAATAAATACTGGGAGATGTCTGCAGTGCCCACACACTCTCCTTATTGGGTTCTGGGAGGGTAATGCGAACTCAGCACCTGGCACAACCTGGACTTGGAGACTATATATTAGTCTGCATGTTGCCTGGAGCAAGGTTTGTAGCCTGTCTATGCTGTAAAAATTGAGGTGGTGTTGCGTGGCTCTAGGAACTAAATGCTGTGATTTATGTACAGAGCTCAGTGTGGTGCCTGGCCCCACAGTAAGTGCCCCACAAATGGGACTGTCACTTGTTATTATTATTACTAAAATACCTTGCTTCTGGCCATGGTTGAAGGAGCTAAGTTGAGTCATTAAAGGAGGAAAGGATGTCACCAGAGGAACAGGTGAAGTGAAAGCATTTGGCCTTGGAATCTTTGAAAATAAAAATTTTAGAACATTAATGGGAAGGTCTCTGGCAAAGATACAGGCCTGAAGCTCTGGAGAATACTGGAGACTGACAGCTTTGTCATTGGGTGACTGTAAATGCTATGAGTGTAAACAAGCTAGCTCAGGAACAGACTATGAACACAGGACACAGATGTGGACAAAGCTCTGAGGTGCTCCCATACTTAGGCGGGGACTGGTTGGAAAGAAAATGAGGACCCAGAGATCCTGACAACAGTGTCTCATTTGACACAGGTACAAAAAAAAGTGCAAAAGAAAAAGCTATAATTGAGTGACATGAGCTCCAAACAGGGAGGACTTGCTGGGGTCAATCACAGGCCAGTTGACAGTCCCCTTGGAGGAGTTGGCTCAGCTGTACCTCTGCTTAATAGCATGCAAGGAGCAGAGGAAAACGCTGAGCCAGGGAAAGGGGATCCAGGTGAGAATGTGGAGACGGACAGCTCAAGCCCAGAGCTGAACACTGGGTAGGATGTTGGTGTGTAGGGCAATGTGAAGGCAGAATTGGAAGCATGGGGGCAAGTTTATTTGAACTACAATGAGGTGACTGTGAATTGCAGCCAGCACAGAGTCCAGTGTGGGCAAGATTCAGAGAAAGAGGCCAGATTGGGGATCTTTCTTTGGACACAGAAGCCCTGGGGGATAATAGAAGCTCCTGGGGCTCTCAGAGGGTGTTGGGGCATTATGCCAAAGTTCTGCCCCCACAGACACTTCCAGCAACAGGGTGCTGAGGAAGCTACAGGGGTTCTGGTCCACAGAGATGTAATGAGAGACACAAAAAGCTAAAACTGTAGATGCACATTTGGGGCTGGGGGTGGAGATGATGACTCCTTAAGAGAAATTTGCTATATAAATTCTAGTTTTTTTTCCCAGTAGTCTGAACCAACTTGAAGACTGCAAATTTTATAAACCAAAAAGAAATTTTCCTTGAACTTGTCACAATACTTTGATTGGTAAAATAAATGCAAACTGTAATTATTTCGTGGTTTATTTTTAATTTGTGGGTTTAAACATCATGCTTTTGTGATGCAGTCTATGTTTATGATTGGTTTACATTTCCATTGTCTGTTCTAGCATATAATCTTCTGGGAAAACAGGAACCAGTTCTGTATCAATATACTTTGCACTGTCTAGCAAAGTTTATAACTAAAGTTAATTCAGTGTATTTCTTTCTTGGGTGGTGCAAACTATTGAAAATGAATTATTTTATTAATGGAAGATATTTTCAGTGTGGGAAACAGTGGTAAAGTATTAATATACCCATGTTGCACAAGTGAAGACTGAGGAGGCAGTGAAGGAATTGGCATTAAAACCTTTGGTTCCTGGTCTCCTGACCATACATCAATGTTTCTTCCTAAGATAGTAGTTCCTAAATTTTGCTGCACATTGGAATCATGTGGACATTTTAAAGAATATCTGAATGCCTGGTTTCCACCTGCAGACATTCAATTTCATTGATGGCTTAGAGTACAATCTTAGTAGCATTATTTTTTACAAGCTCCCCAGATGATTTTAACATGCAGCAAAGTTTGGGAGTCATCATCCTATGTGCTACTCTCTGGCAAATCAAATGAATAATATCACCATTTCATCTTTCAAAGCACAAATAATCAAACATATTATAAATCTGTATTATATCATAAATATATACATCTAAAATGTAGAATAGAATAAATAGATATCACAAATAGAACATAGACTAGACTAAATTGCTTCAACTTAAATATATAAATATCTAAAAATATGAAATGAAGGAAGACTCATGGATTGGTGAGGAAAGGAGCTATTATTTAGTTGGAAATACTGACTAGTTATTTAAAAAACATATTAACATTTTGGAAACTAGGGTGTTTAATAAATAAACTCCTCTCACTGCCTACAGTCAAAATGAATTGAGTGATGGACATACAATCAGAAAGGTGGAAATTAGTATGTTATGCTGGTCCCTGGTAAATACTGGGTGGAGAATGTAGGTCTAGATCTTTTGGAAAACAGGGTTTCCTACACTTTGCACTTGGACTGGATAGATTTGCCCAGGTGAGTCCCTGGCAGCACTAAATGCTGCAGGTCTTTGGGGGAGGGCAAGGGCTGCTCTTGTGGAGCAGCAGACCAGAATTAAAGCTTTCAGTGGGAGAGAAAAATGGAGGAGGACAAGGGGAAGGGCTCAGCTTCTCCCACATGCACCAACAGAATTGTCACTATATGCAGTAAGGATTTGGGCAGAAGAGCAGGAGGAAGAGCACTGTCCCCATGGAAGCATGAAGGAATGGGGAATGGAGGCCCCACCCTCCAAAAAAGAGGCTCTCCTTCTACATTCACTAATTTCACATAAATTTTAGAGTTTAATGTAAGAGAATGAACCCTTGAAAAAAACCCAATAGTATTTATATGGCTATTTTTCTGTCTTCTGAATGAGGATGGTTTTTCTTAGCTTTGAAATGGTAAAAAAAGATTGCCAAGAAACAGATCAATAACTTTGACTATACATCAGTTTGGGCCTATTTGATTATTAAAGATTTTTAAAAGTGAAGGTAATACATATTGTTGGGAGTATAATTGGAGCAACCTTACTGGATATAAATTTGGCAATTTATTTTAAGAGCTTAAATACCTTCATATCCTTTGACTCAATAATTCCACTCTTAGAAACTTGAGAATGTAATCAATGATAAGGTCAAAGATTTATGTCTAAAGATGTTCATTCCAAGTTATTCTTTATAATGAAATAAATGGAACTACCTACATGCCCAACAATAGGAGAATGATTAAATAAATGAGGGTGACTTTATTCTATGGAAATATTATGTTTCAACTTAAAATGGACCTTTTGAGTACTTTTCAATGGGGAAATGTAAAAAAATTTAGGTAAAAATACAGAACACAAAAATAAATTTGTAATCATAATAGTGCAAAAATGTATTTTAAAAAATATAAAAAGAAAATGCATCAAAATGTGAATAGGGATTGGAATTGTATTTTTGCTTTATTTTTTTAAAATGAGAATTCTTGTTCTTATATTTTTAGATGGATGTTTATTAATAACGTTAGTGTGTGTGTGTGTGTGTGTGTGTGTGTGTGTGGTGTTTTAAAGCATATATTCTTTTTGAGGCCTGAATGTCAGCATGCCAGTCTGGTAGGTTGGGACCAAGAATTAAAACTGCCTCCAGATGTGTGAGTCAGAAAAGAGGGTGACAGCTTCACTTCCCAAAGCTAGGAAGGCCTAGAGTGAACACAATGTGTGAAAATGGAGTGAGGTGCTTGCCATCACCTGTGTATGAGCAGACATCGTGTAGTAACACAAAGATATTTTGAAAGAATAGATGATATTTGCTGTTATTAATTTCTTAAGACAGGCAATCAGGCAGTTACATATAAACTCCCTTTAGGACTGCTAGATCTTAATGGAGGCCATGCCCATGGAAGTTTCTGGGAAAAACACTTTGAGAAAAGTTGTGTGAAGGGGCGCCTGGGTGGCTTGGTCGGTTAAGCGTCCGACTTTGGCTCAGGTCATGATCTCACGGTCCGTGAGTTCGAGCCCTGCGACGGGCTCTCTGCTGACAGCTCAGAGCCTGGAGCCTGTTTCAGATTCTGTGTCTCCCTCTCTCTCTGCCCCTCCCCTGTTCATGCTCTGTCTCTCTCTGTCTCAAAAATAAATAAACGTTAAAAAAGAAAGAAAAAAAAAGAAAAGGTGTGTGAAGAGAAATCAGGGCAGGGGTTTGGCTTGGAGAGTGTGCAGTCACAGTTGTTGGAGCAAATCCAGGTACCTAATCCATCTGACTGGTGTTGCACTGGAGCACCTGCCACATGTGATCCTGCTCAGGTGCACTGCCAGTGGAAGCCCAGACCCCCTAGCTCTCTTCTTTAAATGGGACATCCACAGTAGCCCCGGTTGGTCTCTCTGCACAGAAAGCTAGGTGGATTTATATGAAAATCTGGTTCATAAAATTCCTAAGCATGCTATTTCATCCAGGCCTGGAGAGTTTAACTTGCACAGATTCAAATATGACTGCAACAGAACCTACAGTTTTGTAATGTTGAAAAGGAAAGACAGAGATTTGAGTGCCCAGTGGGAGCTGAGACTAGGATAAACTCATGGTAGAGAGCACACATTTCAAAATGAAACAATCCCCCCAAAGTCAGCCTTTTTTCTCAGCCTTTTCCTTTTTTTCAGTATTATTTTTTCTTGAGTCTTTATGTTTAAGGAAAAAAAAAATGCCGGAAAACAAAAGCTCATTTACTCAGATGGGTGGTTAACCTTGATGAACCATTAGTTGAAAGTAGGAATATTCAAAAACATTTTATTTCCCCTTTTTGAAAAATTTACCTCTTTTAGAGTTTTGGTATTATTAATTATAATAATAAAAAAAGAAGAAGAAGAAGCTTGGATAAATGTGCTAACAGCTTCTTTCTTTGTATTAAGATTTATGTGTTTTTAATTCAGCACTGAGCTGTATTGGACAGCAACCTTGAACGAGAAGAAAGGGAAATAGCTGATCTGTTACTATTTTTTCCATATTTCCTTAAAACTTCATTGCCCTCTTTCCAGTATTTTATACTGCTGAGCCCAGTCTAGTTTGAGGTGTCTGAATTATTAAGTGGTACATGAGGTAACTGATGCAGGATTAGGAAGTTAAAACAACATGCAATGGTATGACATGTGGGCAGCAAGGGTGAGGTGGGGAATTTTACAACATGCAGTGAGATTTCAGATATATGTAACCAAATAGTCAGTGGTACTGTGATGCTCCTCAAATACTTGGGGTTTTTGCCTTTGTACTGGGCAAAGATATGGTTCTCTTGGCTGGCTGTGTAGTTCATCCTTGAGGGCCTGCTCCTTCTCCTGGCTATGGGTGTTTTCTATAGAATCAGGACCAGGTTGGATTTGGCAACCAGAAAGGGGAAATGTTTCATGTCTCAGTATCTCATCTGCTTTTCCCTACTGGCTCCAGCAGGCATGAGGACCTAAATCAACTAGGGAACAGTAGGGAGGAGTGAGGGAGAAGGAATCAATCTGTTCTGATGTCTGTCTCCCTGATCTTTGGAACAGGAAGACAGCGTCACCTCTGAGCCCAAGTGTTCTTGTATGGGAAAAGCGTCCTTTTAAAGAATTAGTCTTCAGCATTCTGTCAATTATGGCCTCCAAATCTGGCTGAGTAATTAAATGCCAGCTGACAGTAAATATCAAACTGCTTGGGAGCCGTAGCGAGATATAGACAAGTGGATTCTGTGTGATTGCTTTGGTAATTTTCTTTTTAAATCTTTAATACCAATTAAATGCAGGGGAGCTGAAGCCCAAGCATTGCCCAAGTGAGACAGCCCGTCAGCTGATGCCGTGAGCTGTCCAGTATGGACGTCTCGGCTCCCATGACTGCACTGGGTCTTAGGAGACAGGGAAGTCTGATTGGCAGTGACTAGTGGACCCTGCACCATCTGGAGGCAGAGAAGCCCCTGTCCTCAAGGTACTGCAGGACTGTGCATCCTCAAAGGCTATGGTCAATTACCTCCCCTATATTTAATGCCCTTAGTTGTCCCTAGCATCATTGTGGGTCTGATTTAAGACCTGATTTTTTTTTTACCTCATTACCTTAGGGAAATGGGCACAGGAGGAAAAGAAGCAATACCTACTGAACAACTACCAGGTGCAGAGATTGTTCTTTAGCAGTTCCTACCAAGACACCAAACTAGCATGAGTGCAGACTCATGCCTTCAAAACCCTGAGGAACTTAAAAGCAGTGGTTCTCAACCAAGGATGATTCTCCCTCCACATCCCCCACCACACACACACACACACACACACACACACACACACACACACTCATAGGGACCTTTGGCAATATCTGGAGACATTTTTGATTGTCTTAGCTGTGGGGGAGATGGAACTGACTCATAGTGAGTACAAGCCAGCGATGCTACAGGGATACCACAATGCATAAGGCAGCTGAACACAACAAAGAATTATTTGGCCCAAAATATCAGTGGTGCTGAGCTTGAGAAACTTGATCTAGAGTGAAAATCGCAAGTTAGAGAGAAAACTGAGAAATTCTTGGGATTACAGGACAGCCAGCACAGCAGTGGGAAGATAAGAACTCCTTTTGAGGTTGCTTTTGCTTCTCTTCCATCATTGTTTCAGGAGATACAGAACCTGTCCCACACTTATGGAAACTCAAGTTCTAGCCTAGGTGTTCTCAAGAATAAATTAGTACAGCACAAAAGCTCTGTGCTTATTAAGAACTGACAAAATAGGTGGGGACTTGTACTTTGGGCAGTTGCTTCTTACTTCTTTTCATCTAACCTTCCCCACTCCCCTCCCTTACCCCATGGTGAATTAATATATAAGGAGTGTCCCCCTTTACTGATGTTTCTTTTGGTTGACAGAAAAATAAAACTTGACCTAGGTGGTTGGTTTTGGGAGTAGTGGACTATTTTTCACTGGTACCTAAGGTTCTCCAATCTGGGATTCATTCATCTGGCTTAATTAGGCTAATATTGGCTGGGATTCTGGCTTGCCCACACTCATTGTTTGGCAGAGAAACAATGAGACCTCTAGGAAAAAGGAGGTCACTAGTCAAAATAATGAGTCTTTGAGAAGTATAGCTTGAAGAAAATGGCATTACGAATAGTGTATTGCAGATTCTATCAGAAGCATAAATATTAGAATATATGGACCAAGGTTTTAAAAGAGCCTAATAATAACTATACTAAAAGAGAAAACATAAAACAAGAACAGGAAAACATAAAATAGTCAAAGTAAAAATTTAGGTATGAAATACATAATAGGTGGATAATGATGGGTTATTGAGCAAGAAAGATATAGATGAGGAATGAATTAGTGATTTGGAATATCAGACTTAGGACATATCTGAGAAAGAAAATAATGAGAACAAAGAAATAGAAAAGCTGAGAGAGATAGAAGCAATAGAGGAGTGAAACTTCAGCCTGTAGGGGCACCACAAAGACAGCAATGCAGAAGAATCTAAGGATGTAAGAAATAAAATCAGGAAAGAAAAACTCTTGTGGGGGATAATGGATTAAAAAGAAAAGGATGACTTCAGAGGATGGCTGTATGAAAGAGCTCATGTGCCAAAATGGAGAGATAAGAGACAACTCCAAACCTTATTAATGACAAATGGAATAACTTTGTAGTGGAAAAAACCTGGAAGATACCACCGTAAGCAAGTAATGTATCAACATTATTTACTACTGATACATGATGCATTAAAAAGGGTACATCACTTCTGTGATATTCTTCCCCAAATCCTATAGCCCCAATTGAATTATTATAAAACATCAGACAAAGCCAAACTGAGGAAATTCTATAAAATGCCTGACTAGTATGCTCCTAAAGTGTATGGTTATGAAAAGACAAGGAAAGACCAAAGGATTGTCAGACTGAAGGAAACTAAAGAGGAAGGACATCTAAATGCAATGTGGGATCTTGGGTCAGATCCAGAACAGCAGCAAAATGGACATTACTCCAAGAACTGGTGATGTATAAATAATTTCTATATTTAATAATATTGTATCATTGTTAATTTATTAATTTTGTTAATTTTATCACATTTAGGCAAATTTTAACTTTAGGGAAAGCTGGGTAAAGGGAACAGGAAACTTTCTTTTCTGTCTTTGTAACTCTTCTAAAGCCTCAAGTTCTTTTAAAATAAAAAGCTAGGGGCATCTGAGTGGCTTAGTCAGTTGAGCAACTCTTGATTTCAGCTCAGGTCATGATTTCACAGTTTATGGGTTTGAACCCCATGCACTCTTAGTGCAGAGCCTGCCTGGGATTCTCTGTCTCCCTCGTTCTGCCCTTCCCCTGTTTTGTGTGCGCGCGTGCGTGCGCGCGCGCACGCACTCTCTCTCTGTCCTCCCCCCCCTTTCAAGTAAAGAAATAAACATTAAAAAAAAAACTTTAAAAATATTAATCCATCATCTCCAGTATTGAAGAATTTGATGACAAAGTAATTATTGTATGAGAGTTCCAGTGGCTCCACATTCTCACCAACATATAGTATGGGTAAGCTTTATGATTTTGGGCATTCTAATAGATATATAATGGCACCTTGTCGTGGTTTTGATTTTGGTTTCCCTAATGACTAATGGTTTTGAGCATCTTTTCATATGCTTATTTGACATCCACTTGATGAAGTGTCTGTTCAGATCTTTTGTCTTTTTTTTTTTATTTTTATATGAAATTTATTGTCAAATTGGTTTCCATACAACACCCAGTGCTCATCCCAAAAGGTGCCCTCCTCAATATCCATCACCCACCCTCTCCTCCCTCCCACCCCCCATCAACCCTCAGTTTGCTCTCAGTTCTCAACAGTCTCTTATGCTTTGGCTCTCTCCCACTCTAACCTCTTTTTTTTTTTTTTCCTTCCCCTCCCCCATGGGTTCCTGTTAAGTTTCTCAGGATCCACATAAGAGTGAAACCATATGGTATCTGTCTTTCTCTGTATGGCTTATTTCACTTAGCATCACACTCTCCAGTTCCATCCACGTTGCTACAAAAGGCCATATTTCATTTTTTCTCATTGCCACGTAGTATTCCATAGTGTATATAAACCACAATTTCTTTATCCATTCATCAGTTGATGGCCATTTAGGCTCTTTCCATAATTTGGCTATTGTTGAGAGTGCTGCTATGAACATTGGGGTACAAGTGCCCCTATGCATCAGTACTCCTGTGTCCCTTGGATAAATTCCTAGCAGTGCTATTGCTGGGTCATAGGGTAGGTCTATTTTTAATTTTCTGAGGAACCTCCACACTGCTTTCCAGAGCGGCTGCACCAATTTGCATTCCCACCAACAGTGCAAGAGGGTTCCCGTTTCTCCACATCCTCTCCAGCATCTATAGTCTCCTGATTTGTTCATTTTGGCCACTCTGACTGGCGTGAGGTGATACCTGAGTGTGGTTTTGATTTGTAAAAATATGGAACGCTTCACGAATTTGCGTGTCATCCTTGTGCAGGGGCCATGCTAATCTTCTCTGTATCGTTCCAATTTTAGTATATGTGCTGCCGAAGCGAGCACTCTTCTGTCTTTTTTAATTTGGATTTTTTTTCCCGTGTGCTTTGAATGTTATTTCTGTATTCTGGAAACAAATCAGAAATGCAGTGTACATTTTATTGGACATTTTGTGTAAATCACTAAACCTTTTTTGTTTATTGATTCATTTATTTTGAGAGAGACAGAAACAGCATGAGTGGGGGAGGGGTAGAGAGAGAGGGAGACAGAAAATCCCAAGCAGTCTCCGCACTGAAGCCTGATGTGGGGCTGGAACCCATGAAACCGAAGACCATGACCTGAGCTGAAACCAAGAGTGGGATGCTTAACCAACTGAGCCATCCAGACACCCCTAAATCATTAAACTTCTAAAGGAAAGATAAGATATCTTGGGTTAGGCAAAAAGTTTTCAGATACATCACCAAAATAAAATAAAATAAATATAAAAACAATCCATATAATCCATATAATGAACATTAATTAGTTGGATTCTATTGACATTAAACTTTTGTAATGTATTTTTCTGGTTTAATATTACTAAGGTAATGCTGGCTTTGTCATTTGGAAGAGTTTGCTTATATTTTTTGGTAAAGGTTGTGCAGAAACTTGTATTATTTCTTTATTAAATGCTTGGTAGAATTTGCCAGTGAAACCATATGGGCCTGGAGTTTTGTTTTTGTGGAGGGTTTTGAGTACAAATTTAATTACCTTAATAGACATAGGGCTATTCTGGCTATCTATTCCTTCTTGAGTGAGTTGTGGTAGTTTATGTCTTTCATCTAAGATGAAAGTGGAAGTTATTGGTATGAAGTTGTTCTGAATATCCCCCTCATTATCATCTTGATGGCTATAGGAGCAGCAGTGATGGCCCCTCTTTCATACCCAGTATTAGCAATTTGTGTCTTTTCTATTTTTTCATTGGTCAGCCTGACTAGAAATATATCAGTTCTATTGATTTTTCTCTGAAATCCGTTTTTTTCCTATTGTTTTCCATTTTCAATTTCATTGATTTCTACTCTGAACTGTATTTTTTCCTTCTTTCTTGTTGCTTTGGGTCTCATATTGCCTTTTTCAGATGTAATTTTAGATTATTGATTGGAAATCTTTATTCTTTTCTAATGTTAGCATTTAATGCTATACATTTCCATCTAAGCACTGCTTTAGCTGTTTGTAAATGATGATACATGGTATTTTCATTCTCATTCAGCTTAAACTATTTTAAATTTCCCTTGAGACTTTCTCTTTGAGTAATACGTTATTGGTACTATGTTGTTTAGTTTCCAAATATTTGGGTATTTTCCAATTATATTTTTGTTACTGATTTCTAGTTTAATTCCTTTATGGTCCAAGACTATACTCTGTGTAATATCTATTCTCTTCATTTTTTAAAGCATTGTTTTAAGTCCAAAAATATAATGCATTTTGGTGAATTTTCCATGTAAATTTAAGAAGAATGTGGATCATGTGTCAATTTGGTCAATTTTGGTTCATAGTGTTGTTCAGGATTTTTATATCCTTAGTGGTTTTCTGCCTACTCGTTTTGCTAATTACTTCGAGTGTTGAGGATGCCAACTATAATTGTGGATTTGGTTATTTCTGTTTCAATTATATAAGTTTTTACTTCATATATTTAGAAGCTTTCTTGTGGGTTACATACACAGAATTATTTCTTCTTTGAGAATTGAACCCTTCATTATTATGTCATGTCCCTATTTATTCCTGATGATATTCTTTGTTTGTGAGTTTACTTTGTCTGGTATTAAAACATCTATTCTAGCTTTCTTTTGGCTACTAGTGTTTTCATGGTGTGCAGTAAGGAATTAGCATGGTAGGCTTGAGGCTGCTATCCTTAGAAACATGTGTGAGCAAGGCTCTTGGGGGGTATCTGGGGATTTGGATTTTGGAGGTATTCCTACCACTGCCTCACTAATAAAAGGGGCTCACTGCATTTAGACTGTTTGTACAAGCAATATGGTTTATGCCACACACCTGCTTTCCTTCTGCAAGTTTAGAATTTTGGTACACACTAAAGCAGAGGGTGCCTACATGACCAGCCCTAATTAAAACCTTGAGTGCTTGGTCTCTATTGGGCGTCTCTGAGCAGAAAAAAATTGCACACATGTTGCTGCATTTTCATTGCTGGGGGAAGAGAGTGTTCATGGGAGGGAGGGCACATCCAGAAGCCTTTGTGATATGCTGTGTTCTTATTACCTACTGTAATAAACCTTAGCTGTGAGTATAGCTGTATGCTGAGTCCATAAGTCCTAGCAAATATCCAGACATGTGGTGGTCTTGAGGACCCCCAACTCACATGGTATATCATTTTCATATTTTGTTGTTGTTACTTCTGCATTGTTTTATTTTAATTAAAATTTTAATTTTGAGGTAATTATAAATTTACATTGTTTGTAATAAATAACACAGAGAGGTCCCAAGTACTCTTTTCCAAGTTTCTTCTGCTAATGACATCTTGCAAAATTATATATAGTTCAGTATCATTACTGGGATAATGACATTGATACAGTCAAGATATAGAACAGTTCCATCACTAAAAAGTCCCTCATGTAACCACATCCACTTCCCTCCTGTGTCCACTTCTTCTTTAACCCCTGGTAAAAGAGAAATGGTTCTCCATTTCTATATTTGTCATTTCAAAAATGTATTAATAAAACCATACAGGATGTGACATTTTGAGATTGACTTTTTCCCTCTGAGCATAGTCCCTTTTAGATCCATGCAAATTGTTTGTAGCAATAGTTTGTTTCTTTTTATTGTTGCATAGCATTCTCTGATATGGATGTACTACAGTCTTTATTCAACTGTCAAAGGGCATCTGTCCAATTTGGGACTATTATGAAAAAATATTCATGCGCAGGTATTTGTGCAAATACAAGTCTTTATTTTTCTGAGAGAAATGCCCTAGAGAACAAATACTGAGTCATATGGTAGTTGTATATTTATATTTTAAAGAAACTGCCAAACTTTTTCAGAGGGGCTGTGTTATTTTACATGCCTATGAACAATGAATATATGGTGATTCCTTTTTTTCTGCATCCTTACTAACATTTGGTGTTGTCATTATTCTTTTACTTTACCCATTCTGATAGTGTGTAGTAATAAGTCA
This sequence comes from Herpailurus yagouaroundi, assembly GCF_014898765.1. Lineage (NCBI taxonomy): Eukaryota > Metazoa > Chordata > Mammalia > Carnivora > Felidae > Herpailurus > Herpailurus yagouaroundi. The sequence continues at coordinate 24,799,254 of NW_024412402.1, read as the reverse complement.
TTATGGTTTTAATTTGGATTTCTTTGATGGTTGATGATGCTACACAACTTTTTATGTGCTTATTTGCTACATCCCCTTCAGTGAATTATCTCTTCACTATTCTCTTTTTGTTTTGCTCATGTTCAACTTGGATGTTTTTTCACCATTGAAGTTTGAGAATTCTTTATATATTCTATATACTAGTCTTTTGTTAAATACACGGTTTGCAAATATTTTCTGCCAGTCTGCACCTTATCTTTTATCCTATTAGTAGAATCTTTTGCAAAACAAATTTATTCATTTCTCAGTCCTACTTTTTTTTTTCCATCTCTTTCTGGGATTCCAATAATACACATGTTAGATTTCTTACTATAGTTCCATAGATCACTGAGACTCTACTTTTATTTTTCCCCCTTCAGTCTGTTTTATCTTTTTCATTTATGTTAGATAACTTATATTGTTCTATGTTCCAGTTCACTTTTTTTCTCTATATTTTGTATTCTTCTTTTTAGCCTAGTCATTGAATATTTTCCTGCAAGTTATTTTATTTTTCATTTCTAAATTTTCCATTTGGTTCTTCTTCATATCCTCTGTTTCTTTGATGAAGCTTTACATTTTTTTATTTGTTTCATCAGTTTTGTAATTATTTGTGGAATCATTTTTCATTATGGCTTCTTTTAAATCTCTACTAGATAATTCAAACATCTCTGCCATCTCAAGATCTATTGATCATCTTTTAAAATTCAATTTGAGATTTTACTGGTTCTTTGTATGATGAGTAATTCTCAATTGAAACTTGGATATTTTCATCTTATGCTAAGAGACTCTGTATCTTATTTTAATCTGTTTTAGCTGGCTTTATATGACACTGCATCAATGTCAGTATCCTGGTTGTGGTATTGAATTTTACGAGATGTCCAAAAGGGAAAAAGGGAGTTGCCGCTTTATTACCACCAAGTAGAAACAGAAGTCCATGTTGCCCACTTAACTTCCATTGACACCCAAAGCAGGAGTGATTCATTACTGATGGGCTGGAGCAGCAGTTCTGGCTCCCCATGTGGTCTCACAGGCTCCTCAGTAATGTGGTCTTCTTACTACTGGGTAGTAGTGAAAGTTCCTGACTTTCTATTAGGTGTCGTCTGACATTAGTGCATTGAAAATGGTAGGGGAACCCTTGTTACTGATGAGTTGGAGTGGATGTTCAAACATCCCAGTTGGTCTTCCCTGGTGCTGTGTTGGTTGGGAGTTTTCTTTACTGGCTGGTGGGGATCAAGTCCTGACCCCCTACTTGGACTTTCCTGACACTAGCTCAGCAGGAGTATTGAAGTGCCTTTGTACAGCATGGTGAGGGCGGAAGTCTAGGTTCCCTATTTGACTTTTGCTTGGCATGGGTATGGGCACAGTCATAGCCTTTTCTGTAATGTTTGTCTGGAATAGAGCGGTTGTTGTCAAAAAGTATTCTGTCTTGCTAGACTGACCTTTCCTTGTCCTTTGAGTAGCGAGAGTAGGCTTTTGGGGGGGCTTATTTTGTCCATATTTGTTGGTGTTTCTGGGTTGATGACTCCTTCATCTCCAAGTCTGGGATATACAAAGCAAAAGGAGAATACAGGGAACTTAGCACAGTGTTATTCTTTAGGTCCTAAGATACATAGCTGGTCTGCCCTTTTCTCTTCACCTTTCAGGGTTTTCTAATGTTGGATTTAGATATAATTTCCAGGCTTTAGTGGGAATAAGAGGGAAAAGTACATTTACAAGCTCCGTTTCCTGGAAGCAGAAGTCTCATACTTTTATTTCCACATTTAATGTAAGTTTCCTGTAGACAGCCTATTGCTGGGCCTTGCCATTTTAATTAATCCTATCTGATAATTTGTGTTCATTAACTGTTATGTTATGCCATTCACATATAATGTGAATGAATGTGATTATTGATATATTTGGATTTAATTTTATGACCTTGCTAGCAGTTTTCTATTTGTTCCATCCGTCTTTCATTTCTTCTCTTCTTCTGTATTCATGGGTTAATTGGACAATTTTTATTCCATTTGTGTTCTCTATTGATTTATTTACACCTCTTAAAAATTTTCCTTAACAATTGCCCAAGGGTTTAATATATACAAATTTAATTAATCAGAGTCTACCTCCAAATAAAATTATACCTCTGTGTGTAATGTGAGAACCTTTCAATCATATATTCTCAATATCTCCTTACCATTCTTTGTGTTATTGATTGTTGTTATATATTTTACTTTTACATATGTTATAAGAAATCAGTACATTGATATTACTTTTGCTTTGGACCATCAGTGATTTTTTAGAATAAATAAAAATAAGGAAAAACTTAATTATATTTTACCTTCGCTTATTCCTTTTCCAGTGCTCTTTATTTCTTTGTGTAGATTCCAGTTTCTGTCTCATATCATAAACTTTCTTCCCGAAAAATTTTCTTCAATATTTTCTATAGTGTAGGTCTGCTGGCAGCAAATTTTCTCAGTTTTTGCCTGAAAAAAGACTTTATTTCTCATTTATTTCTGAAAGATATTTTTACTTGTTATAGAATTCTGGTTGAGAAGTTTTACTTCTTCAGCACTTTTGAAAATCTTCACTGTTTTCTAGCTTTCATGGTATTTGAAGAAAATTATAATTTAATTATTGTCCTTGTTCCTTTATATGTAAGGCGTCTTTTTTGTCTGGCTGATTTCAATATTTTCTTTTTTTTTTTAATATGAAATTTATTGTCAAATTGGTTTCCATACAACACCCAGTGCTCATCCCAACAGGTGCCCTCCTCAATGCCCATCACCCACCCTCCCCTCCGTCCCACCCCCATCAACCCTCAGTTTGTTCTCAGTAGAGTCTCTTATGTTTTGGCTCCCTCCCTCTCTAACCTCTTTTTTTTTCTTCCCCTCCCCCATGGGTTTCTGTTAAGTTTCTCAGGATCCACATAAGAGTGAAACCATATGGTATCTGTCTTTCTCTGTATGACTTATTTCACTTACAGTAACATTCTCCAGTTTCATCCACATTGCTACAAAAGGCCATATTTCATTCTTTCTCATTGCCACGTAGTATTCCATTGTGAATATAAACCACAATTTCTTTATCCATTCATCAGTTGATGGACATTTAGGCTCTTTCCATAATTTGGCTATCGTTGAAAGCTCTGCTATAAACATTGGAGTACAAGTGCCCCTATGCATCAGCACTCCTGTATCCCTTGAGTAAATTCCTAGCAGTGCTATTGCTGGGTCATAGGGTAGATCTATTTTTAATTTGTTGAGGAACCTCCACACTGTTTTCCAGAGTGGCTGCACCAGTTTGCATTCCCACCAACAGTGCAAGAGAGTTCCTGATTCTCCACATCCTCTCCAGCATCTATAGCCTCCTGATTTGTTCATTTTAGCCACTCTGACTGGCGTGAGGTGGCATCTCAGTGTGGTTTTGATTTTATTTCGCTGATAAGAGGCGACATTGAGCATCTTTTCATGTGCCTGTTGGTCATCTGGATGTCTTCTTTAGAGACGTGTCTATTCATGTTTCCTGCCCATTTCTTCACTGGGTTACTTGTTTTTTGGGTGTGGAGTTTGGTGAGCTCTTTATAGATTTTGGATACTAGCCCTTTGTCCAATATGTCACTTGCAAATATCTTTTCCCATTCCGTTGGTTGCCTTTTAGTTTTGTTGGTTGTTTCCTTTGCAGTGCAAAGTTTTTTACCTTCATGAGGTCCCAATAGTTGATTTTTGGCTTTAATTCCCTTGCCTTTGGGGATGTGTCAAGTAAGAAATTGCTACAGCTCGGGGCGCCTGGGTGGCGCAGTAGGTTAAGCGTCCGACTTCAGCCAGGTCACGATCTCGCGGTCCATGAGTTCGAGCCCCGCGTCAGGCTCTGGGCTGATGGCTCAGAGCCTGGAGCCTGTTTCCGATTCTGTGTCTCCCTCTCTCTCTGCCCCTCCCCCGTTCATGCTCTGTCTCTCTCTGTCCCCAAAATAAATAAACGTTGAAGAAAAAAAAAAAAAAGAAATTGCTACGGCTGAGGTCAGAGAGGTTTTTTTCATGCTTTCTCCTCTAGGGTTTTGATGGTTTCCTGTCTCACATTCAGGTCCTTTATCCATTTTGAGTTTGTTTTTGTGAATGGTGTAAGAAAGTGGTCTAGTTTCAATGTTCTGCATGTTGCTGTCCAGTTCTCCCAGCACCGTTTGTTAAAGAGACTGTCTTTTTTCCATTGGATATTCTTTCCTGCTTTGTCAAAGATGAGTTGGCCATACTTTTGTGGGTCTAGTTCTGGGGTTTCTATTCTATTCCATTGGTCTCTGTGTCTGTTTTTGTGCCAATACCATGCTGTCTTGATGATGACAGCTTTGTAGTAGATGCTAAAGTCTGAGATTGTGATGCCTTCTGCTTTGGTCTTCTTCAAAATTACTTTGGCTATTTGGGGCATTTTGTGGTTCCATACAAATTTTAGGATTGCTTGTTCTAGTTTCGAGAAGAATGCTGGTGCAAGGTTTCCTCTTTGTCTTTTGTTTTCAGCAGTTTGATTATTCTATGATAGGTATGTTTCTTGTTTGTTTGCTTTGGTATGTACAAAAATACCAAATTGATTTGTGAGCATAATTAATTCTGGAAACATGCTTATAATCCAAAGCACTCATATATCAAAGCAAATTTCAAGAACCATTGGCCCAGTTGTGATCATGTGACATTTGTCATCACATACTACTCATATTGCAAGACATCACTCATTTATCAAGTTAAAATTTATTAGAAATATTTGCTTGTCTTGCAGAACACTGGCAGAACAAGTTACTTGTAATGCAAAGTTTTACTGTATTCTGCTTGGAAATCTCTGAGCTTCTTAGATCTGTGTTTTGCTATCTGTCATTAATCTTCTAAATTTTTGACAATTACTTCTTTAAATATTTCTTCTGCTCTGTTCTCTCTTTTCCTTCTGGTATTGACTTGCCTGTTTGTTAGACTATTTGATTTGTTCCTAAACTCTTGGACTCTCTGTTCAATTTCTTCCTCCTTTCCTTTCCTTTCTTTTCCTTTCCTTATGCTTTAGTTTGAGTAATTTCTTGAGATCTTCAAATTCTTTGATTCTTCAGCTTCTTGTGTCTTTTATAAACAAGTTGAAGGCATTTTTAACCATTGTTATTGTGCTTTCACTGCTAGCATTTCAATTTTATTTCTTATAATTTAATTTCTGCTGATTTTACCCACAAAATATTGCCTTTGCTTTACTTTTTCCATTAACATATTAATTATACTTATTTCAAATTCACTGTCATATAGTTTCAACATGTGTCATATTTGATTTTGGTTCTGATGATCACTTTTTCTCTTGGGGCTGTGTTGGTTTTACTTGCCTTGTTGGGTGCTTTGTAACTTTTCATAGGAAGATATATATCTTGTGTAAGACAGTAGAGAATGAGGTAACTATTTTTTGTGCCTGAAATAAAAAGACATATCTTTCCTTCTGCTAGGACTTTAGTACAGGAGCTTGAGTTAATCTAATTAGGAGGTGAACTGGATTTCAGATTTGTTACTGCTATGATTAAACAATACCTTGTGTTTAGGGTAGGGGCTGGTTGGACAGAGAATATTTTCCAGTATATGATCCATCTTCTGGCTTGAGGTCTTCACTGTGCTTTGCACCTAAGAAAAGATATGTATCTTCCAATTTACTTACCACTCCATGCTTGTTAGCCTAGCCATAAGGATATAGGAGTAGGGGTCATTCTTTTTTGTTCTAAGCTTCCATCTTTGGGTATGTGGCTTTTTCCACGCTGATCTCCTTCCCCAGAATGATTCCCTTCATCTAAGGATAAAAGGATTCCCCCCCCTGTTATGTTTCTTAGCTGCAGTGGGTCTTCACTAGTGCCCTAAGGGTGACAGTGTTTGTTGTCTTTTCCCTCACCTGTTAGGGCTTTTGTTCCAGAAAGGAGATAGAGAATAAAAGTTAACAGTAGAGTTTTTACCCCTCCTGCAGAGTCTGTTCTTCCCCTTCTTTAAGTCTGCACCACAAGGACACTCATAAATCTCCCAATCTTTTCTGTGAGCACCCAGTAGAAAGAAAAAAAAAAAACTATTATAGTGTGTGGCCTCCCCCAGTTCCTGTGCCACCTACAGGCGTAAACATCTATCAGTAGTGCTTTTTCACCCTCCATCACTTTGCCAACACCCCTAGCTGAATTCTCCTTACTGGTGTCTGGGTGCTGTTGTCAAGGTAAACCATTCTTGCATCTCCTCTTCTATTGGTTCATTTCTCTAGATTTTGGACTTATTGGTTGCCCTGTGACCTCAATGCTCCAGCTGGTTCAGAAAAAAATCATGAACTTGCTGTTTGTGCCCCCCCCTTTTTTTTAAATGTTGTTGTAGGGTTGGGATTGTCATTCTTTCCCAATCTCTACTTCCTGAGAGGAAACCAGAAGTTTCAAATAGTATTTTTAAAGTTTTGAAATAATACTTTATTCTAGAATATATTAAGCTAAGTTGGTATTCAAATATGGAAGTATGATAAAAATATTTTCAGAAATACAAGGCTTCGTCACACAAAAATCCATGCTGAAAACTGTTTGGATGAAATACTTAAACAGTAGGAGAGAATAATCCAGAATATTTTACCAATGTAAAAGATGTAAAAGTAAAAACAAACAAAAAGACAAACAAAACTAATCATACTGTCCTTTAAAGAAAGGAAATTTAGGGGCGCCTGGGTGGCGCAGTCGGTTAAGCGTCCGACTTCAGCCAGGTCACGATCTCGCGGTCCGTGAGTTCGAGCCCCGCGTCGGGCTCTGGGCTGATGGCTCAGAGCCTGGAGCCTGTTTCTGATTCTGTGTCTCCCTCTCTCTCTGCCCCTCCCCCGTTCACGCTCTGTCTCTCTCTGTCCCAAAAATAAATAAACGTTGGAAAAAATTAAAAAAAAAATAAAGAAAGGAAATTTTTTAATGATGATCCAGAACTAAAAGTCTAGGGTAATATAAATATGATGGGTGTTGAGAAGGAGATCAAAAAACCTAAGAGTGAGCCAAAATTCCTGTTTCATTAGGGGAAACAATAGTATTTTTTAAAAGTAAGAATAGATTTCAAAAGAGGAGATAAACTTAAAAAGTAAATTATATATTAGGAACAGTTCAAATATATCATTACCACAATAAATATAAACAAACTAAACTTGCTATTTACAAGACAAATAATGATAGGATGGTTTAGGAAATATCCAGATATACACAAAATTGCAGAATTTTCTCTGGTTCAGATTTTCTTGGTAGAAAGTTCTTTTTACTAGCAAAACCTTATAGAACATATACTTCCTAGTACAACATTTTTCATCCAATGTTTTAATGGGGAAAATTATATTTATACCGACCAAATTCAATTCAATTTTTGGCAAAACGATTTCAGGAAAAATAACAAGTTATGTTATAAATACAATTGGTGAGATCGTGTGGAGATTTTGAAAGTCTTGACAAGTGTTAGCAAGGAGGATGTTCATCTTGGATTTTGCTGAGAAGCTCTCAGAATCGTTCTCAGCTGAGCAGTTCTCTGCCATTGTACACTTGTTCTGAACATGTTTTTACACTGCCTTTCATACTTAGCTTAATGTTGTAAAACAAGTCCATAGGAAAATTGAAAAAATTGTGGAAAGGGAAGCAAAATGAGTATGAGAAATGATTGAATGGAGGAGATATTCCTGCAAATAAGGAAGCTTTTGCTAACAACCATATTGATTTTTTTGGTGATTGAGAATGGATATTTTAAATATATTGTGATCTAACAAGTTTGTTACTGATATATATGTATTTTACTGTATTCATTTGTGTGTTAGAAAATAGGTCAGGGGTTTTGATTGGTGTGTAGTGGGTTATTGGAAAAAATGAAATAAAACGGATTAAGCTTCTGATTAAGTTTTCACTTAAGATGCTGACTGTCAGGAACAAATTGTGACCTCAACTGGAAGTTGCCCATATCTGAGGTAACACACAAAGATACAAAGTGAAAGTTGTAAAAAGACAGATCAGGCAAAATAAAGTTAGTATGGCTGTCTTAATATTAGATAAAATACATTAAAGCATTTTTTTTTAGGGATGGAGAAGATCAATACATAATAAAACATAATAAAACAATGTTCAATTTACCAAAAGGATACGGAAGTACTAAATGTATATGCATTTACGAAAAATCCTTCAAAATCTAAGATATAGCAATTGATAGAGCTCTGGGAAGAAATAGCTAAGTCTACCTTCATAGTGATTCCTACATACATTTATGATTGCTAGGTCAAGTGGAAAAAAGAGCAGCAAGTGTTTAAAGAGCTTTCAACAATACAATTAATTAGTTCTGAATATGAAGTTTTATTAACTCCTACCATTGTCAAAGGTGTATTCTGCTTATTCTTGAATCGTCTTAGGTCAGCATTTCCTTATTTGATGGAAAATTCTTCCTTGTCTTATGTCTTGGTCTTTTCTCACTGTATTTTCCATCCAGTGTTTCTTAATTCTCTCCCATTGGATCATGTAGAAAAAGACTATTCCTATGCATGTGATGTGGAGCAATTTGTTTTGAGTTATTTGTTTGTTTGTTTGTTTTTGTATGGTACGAGGTTAAGGTTAAAGGTTATTTCTTTCACATTCAGTCCCAGTACCATTTGTTAAACAGACTATCCCTTCCCTAGTGATTTTCTTTGGCACCGTTGTCAAAATCGGTTGGTTATAAACATGAAGTTTATTTCTGTTGAATTTTGTTCCATTGATCTCTATTTCTTTCCTATGTGGCTTGATAACTGTAGCTTTATAGTGAGTTTTGAAATCTGAAAGTGTGAGAGCTCCAAATTTGTTATTTCTTAAAATTATTGTTTTAGATTTTCTATATGTTTTGCATTTCCATGTATATTTTATAATCTGCTTGTCAATTTCTGCAAAAAGTGCTGCTGGAGCTGAGGATGGTTTGTTACACAGCAATAGATAACTGATCAATTCTGTTTACTCATAGTCAGCTTATAATATGCTATTGCCTAAGTCTTCCTCCCATGAGCTGCTTCAAAGGCATGTATTTCTTATCCTACACAGTGAATTTCTTTTTCTCTTTCTTTCTCTCTCTTTTTTGGACCCACAAAATGTACTTCATCTTTTTAAATCTGTTACATTGTAATATGATTAAGTTTTGCTTGTAATTTCAGCTGGTCAGTCACTAATTTTATCATGCACAGTTTCTTCCGTGTCTCTTTGCCATCAGTCATTTACAAATTCAGTAACCATACTTTTTCATGGTTCTATGCAAACACTAAACAACAGTTGTTGAGCAGGCAAGGAAAGAGGCTTGGGCCATGAAATCCAGTCTCCAGGGAACCCTTGGGCTTCACTCACTAAAGCGATACTTTAGAAATTATAGAAAATGATTGAAAAACATCAGGGAGAGGGGAATTGTATCTATGGAGGCAAAGCTGAGGCCTTCTGAAGAACTTTTTTTTGTCTTTGTAAGCACAGATTTCCATTCCTTTTTGATGAAGAAAGAAATCAGGGATATGATCCCTTTAGCCTCACCTTGTAAAAGATGACTTAGGGTGAAGTAGCCAAGCAGAGGAGCATGTCCTTCTTTGAAATGTGCAGGCCAGCAGACACTGAAAGTATTTCCTTAGCAGAAAGAAGCTGGGAGCAAAAGACAAGATCACAATAGAAGAAAGGCCTTGCTCCCACAGTGCTAGAAAAAGTGCCCAAGGAGACTTAGGCAGTCTTTTTGTAGTTGAAATTATATTAAAGGGAAAAAGAGTTTCAAGAGAGAAAAATTGACCCACTAATAAATGAGAAGAGAAAATTAATGCTGACTCTCCACTGTGAATGCCTGGGACTGTGCGTACACTTGGCAAATCTGTTCCCGGCAAGGAAAACAAAGCAATGTGGACAATTAGAAATAATGAAGACCTCGCAGAATTAGCAACTGACAGAAATGAGATGATATTTGGAAAAGTGAGACATAGAAAATCTGAATATATGAAAAGCTTGCTTATGCCCTTTCTTTATGCCTCATTCCCCTCTATGCCTTATCATCTCCTTTGATATGCCATTAGCCAGGAAAGAATCCCAGAGATTATTGTCTCTGGGAATAAGGTTTGTCAAAACTGACTTACAGTGTTGCCTCTAGTGTAACTGGGTGAGGAATAATGGAACAGGAGAGAGGAGAGCTGGGTTTCTCATAGTGATGTGGTCTTGGGCAAGACGTTTCATTCACGACTAGAAGTACAGTGGTCATCTGACCAGTATCCTTTCCCCCCTCCTTGTAGTTATAACACTCACTAACCCCTCCTTTGGGGAACTGTCTCTTCTCTATAACATAGGCTTCAGTGGGGCTGCCAGTCAGAGTGTTCTGCTTTCCTGAATACTGGGCTAAACTCATAACCCAAGCCAGGTAAAGTTACAGCCAATAAATAATATGCTTTAGACAAGGGGAAGATGAGGGGCAAAGACGGTCAGAGTGGACCTATCTAGGGACCATACCTGAGAAATGCCCTGAGTCCTCATGCAGCTTCCTGGCTTTCCCCAAGGCTTACTTTATGCACCAATGCCAGTATCCTTCCGATAAGTACTTCTTTTTCTCTTAAACTTAACAAATGTCCATTTGTTTGTTTTCAACCAAAGAAGATGATCAGATCTGAGAGAAGAGGGCATTCCAATAATATAAAGAGAAGCTTCAAGCAGAAACACAGGACCACTTTATTTTTGATTGCTGAGATGGGGCAGCAGCTTCCATCAGCGATCCCAGGGATGCAACTGTCCAAGTCGCGTGTAGGTCCTGACCTGGTGGTGGGACCCGAACGCGGGTTTGAAGTCTCTGAACCTCAGCTCCCTCCTTTACAGTTCCGGTTCTTTGGCTGTCTTCCTGGGATATTTTTAGAGTAAATAAAATATTATGAAGTGCTTTGATGATTTTGGAGAAACGATTAAAAATTAATCCAAGATAGTATGAAAATCTGGGCCTAGCCCCTTTAGCCAGCCCTAGGGATCTCAAAATATCTGGCAGTTCATCCGAGAATGAGAATGATGCTTCTTTGCATTTCTTATTCTGTCACACTCTTTCCTATTGATTTGCCAATCTGGGCTAGAAAGGAAGGAAAACACACAAAGACAAAAACCCTCTGCAACTAATTAATTATTTTGCCAGTTTTAGAGAGAAGTGGGAAAAAAACACTTTAAAACCAAATAATAATTTTTAAAGGAATCCAACCAACACATTTCCATAGAGTGAATATGTTGGGCCTAGTAGGAGGCAGAAGGCTCACTAGGATGCTAAAACCTCTCCACATTTGCATATATTTTTTAACAGGGGCCGATAAAAGCAAATATTCCAACACAAATAATTATAATATTTTAATTGCATTCCTTCAGGGCTTAAAATCGTTTTTTTTTTTT
>NW_024412402.1:24717657-24787477 GCF_014898765.1 Herpailurus yagouaroundi | reverse complement strand
CAAGCCCAGCTGGGTTTCCAGCCACTGGGTTTCTTCTTCACCCCCACCCTGGTCAGTCTGGCATCTGGTGCAGTCCCAGGTGAATCCCCAGAACCCAAGTTGAGCCCTTCTCTCAAGCAGACCTTGCTAATCAGAGGCACTGGGTTTGGTCTGGAGCCACTCTGAATTCTCATCTGGGCTTTGTGCATTACTTCCATCTCTAGGAGCAAGTTCCTATAGTTTCTCTCCTGCTTTGTCTCTTTCTTTAAAACTCCTATTCTTGAGATTAGATAGACCTGGGTTGGAGTCTCAATTTTTGCCTTGCTATGTGTGATTCAGGCAAAATGATAGCCTTGCTGAGTCTTGTTTTTTGTTTTTGTTTTGTTTTTTTTCTTTTGCAAGGTGAGGATCACCACTTCATGGTGATATTGTTATTGTTGATATTCAGGGTTAGTTGATATAGTATAGAGTCTGGAATTGTCATAAGAGAGGGGTTCAATATAACGTGGAAATAATTGTTTATCACTCCCTTTGGCCCTTCTTAGAAGGGTGGTTCTACTTCCTTTTGCCATTCTTCACTGGAGCACTGTTCTGGCCCCCAGTCTGGTATTGAGGCTTTTCTCTTATTGGACAAACTTCCAGTAACCTTAACCTTAACACCCACCTTCTCTGGGCTTCCAGTATGGCCAGCTCTGATTTCTCAATCACTGGCAGTCACTCATCTTCCAATCCCCCTGTTCTTTGTCTTGGATTTTTCGGTCTGACTGCTTGCTGAAACTTACCCACTTCCCTTGGGTACCTCTCCAGATGCTGGCTGCTTCTTCCCCAGGGCCTCCAACCTGCCCAGGTCTCAGTGTGGATTTGACTTGTCAGGATTCCTGAGGCAGATATGAGAAAAGCTCACTAACCTGTGCCTGATTTAGTGATATTCACTATGTGCATCTACCCTCTGGCCCTCCTCCTTTTTTCAGTCCTCCTAAGGCTCAAAAAGGAGAAACATCTGTATGCAGCACCCAACTCAGAATTGCTACTCAACCAGATAAAAAAAAATTCTGTGAACATTGGGTGTGGTAGGAATAGAAAGAAATAGAGCCCATCAAAGGTCATTGAGGCCTGCTGTCAGATTTCCTGGTGGTGTGAGCATGAAAATTCATGAGTGAGGCAGAGAAAGGAATAGAAGCAGGGTTGAGGTGGGGTGGAGGGAAATGAGGAAGTGGGGTGGGGGAGGGAAACATTAAGAGAAACAAGGAGAGGAGAACAGAACATTGCTCAAAATTTGTTCAATTTATTCTTTTACTCTTAAATGCATGAAAAGTTACTGAGCCTGACTCTGCTCCCTTTACGAATGCAATTCTAGTATTTATGCATAGAGTTGACACTACCACGTCTTCCATTTGTTCATCCATTCCATATGTAGTTTGTGTTCTGGTTGTTTTCATATGTATATGTTTTCTCTTGATGCCGAGTACAATCCTTTGTGGCAGGTGAAGTGTTCAACATACTCTAGGCGAATCAATGTCTGAATTCCCAGCTGTCCTGTCCATCAGTCATATTCTCTCTGATACCTCACTCCATTAGCAACTCTCCTTATTTGCCTTACTGTCCAAAGTCATATTTTTCTTGACTTTCTCCTCTCGCTCCATCACTTCAAGTCTTCAGGACCTGTTGTTTTCTAATGCTTGTTTTGTATCCATTACCTTATTTTTACTTCTATTTCTACCATGTCAGTTTCATCTCTCATTTGTTCATACCTGGATGATTATAATTGTCTCTTGACAATTCTTTTTCCTGTTAATCTGTCTACCCACTACCCATTTAATCTTCCTGAAAATAAGTTTATTGTCATATGGTATTACTCTACTTAGGATCAGTCCTTGCTGCTTCTCAATAAATGCCATCTCTATCACTGGCCTGGAGCTCTCGTACTGGGTTGCCCCAGATGTCTGCAGCATTGTGCCTGCTACTTTTCCCAGTGTGTGGTCCATCTTCTCAACTATGTGTGGGTTCACTCTCTGCAGTGTACACAGCACTATTCCCAGTCAGCACCGGCTCTTGCTGCTTCCCCTGCTAGTGCATATGTTGCTTCTTCTTTCACCTACACACATTCAGGGCTCAACAATTTTCCTTTCTCACCATGAGGCCTTGTTGACCAGTCTGACCACTGAATTCTCTGATCTTTGTGGTGTAGATTATTTACAATGGGATCCAATTGTACAGGTTCCTGCACAAGTGCTCAGTTATTTCATGTATTTGCTACCACAACTATATCCCTTTTATGAGCAGGAACCAAGCCATATTATATAGCAGCCTTTTAGCCCCATTTATAAAGTCCTTCCCAAGGCCAGGCAGTATGTTGGTGTTGGGTGCAGAGATGAATTGGCATGTATCTATCCAGTAGTCTAGATTCATCTAGTAGTCCAGATTTTGGCATCAGTAAGATCTAAGTAAGGTCAACTCCTGCTCCATCACTTACCAGCAAGTCATATAGTAAGTTCAGACTCCATTTCTTCATGGGTTAAATGGGGGATATTTATATACCAGTGTTGCTGTAAAGATTACATAGATCATATGTGCAATGTTCTTATCATCACACTTGATACAGAAAATTATCATAGATATTAATTATTTCCCTTCCTCATTGATGATCATAGAACTACTTTCATAGGTGACTTCTGTCAAATGTTCCTTACTTACTGCTCACACAACAAAACAAGAGTTGAACACAGAATATCACAAGCTCTAGTCTCCCAGTTTTACTTAGAACTGAGATACGAGGCTTCCATGGGCCTTGTTCCTTGGTTGAAGCACACAGAACATAAAGCTACCAGGGAGCAGTCTGTGTAATTGTAGATTTCCCATGTAGGCTGTAGATCGGCCACTTGGAGGAGACTCTGACGTCTTCACTGCTTTTCTTGCCTGTTTGCTCACCTGGCAAACCTAAGTGCATAGTAGGACCCTCATGAATACTTGCCAAGTGGAATAGGTGGAGCATTGTTGTGGTGGCATATTGGAGCCACCAAAGGAATGGAGTGTGATGGGCTGGTACCTCTGGGTGGTGGGTTGGGGGTGCGGGCTGCCTCTGCTTCTGTGCAGCCAGAGATGACTTGCCATCTGTTCCTGCAGCTCCCTGCTGTTTCTTCCTCCTGTCTCAGTCCCATCCTGCCTGCCACTCTGAAGTTCTCAGTCAGAGAATGCCACTCTCAGGACTCTGTGTGAGGGGTTTTGTATCTGAGAGGGAGGGACATAACCAGGCAAAAGGGTGTGGATATGTGTGTGTGGAAGGGAGGATAAGGAGTGTGAGGCAGTGTGGAAAAATTAGAATAAGCAAGAAAATTGGTGGGAGAAAGGAAGAACATGAGTCAGAGAGGGTAAGAAAAGCAGGAAAGAGAAAGGGGAACTGAGAGAAATGGAGTAAGAAACAGGGGCCTGGGAGAGAAGGATGGGAAGGGAGATTGTGTGTGTGTGTGTGTGTGTGCATGTGTGAGTGCGTGCGTGCATGTGTGTGTGTTTGAGAGAGTGGGGGAGAGAGAGTCCTGTAATTATATGAGTGAGAAACTACATCCCACAATTCAGATTGAAGACAAAATGGCAAGAGACACAGCAGTAGCTCAACAGCAGACTGAAGATAAGTTTGAAATTGCCGAGAGCAGTGGAAGAAGCATCTGGGCTGCAGTTACCTTTTGAGTCAGAGATGTAATCCTCTGCAACAGCACTGGGTTTCTTCTCATTTGGATCCTCACTGGGCACTTGGCCCTTCCCTCTGGGATAGGAGATGGGGAGAGATTGTGAGCATGCTGTTCCCCATAATTTTGGAGCAGGGGTGGAGGGATGTGCTGACAGAGCCATTATGACGAACGGCTCAGTCACTCAATAACTGTTGTCCCCAAGTTCTCCTCTATAGCTTGGCCTTACAGTTGCTCTCCATGCAAATCTGGTCCTCAAAGATGTCCTAAGAGTTGGAACTTTGGTCTTTCCACCTGTCAGTCCTCCTCTCTAGAGGCTCCTTCCCACTAGGGCTGGGGGACTACTTGAGCAGTTGCAGGAACACCTAACCTACTGGCTCATGAAACTCTCAGGAAGCAGGAGACCCACTAATATAAGTTTCTAAAGCTGGACTGTAGCCTGGTACCAATGGAGTTGATATCATGAGAACTTCTCTCCCTCACAGCTTTGAAATTGCCCTGTTTCTTAGAAGAGCTCTGTTCCCAAGAAACTCACTATTAATTCACCAAAGGTTCTGAGGGATTGAGACTCAATGATTGCATTTTGTGGTGCTAAAGATGTGCCTACCATGGTTGATTTTTTGATTTGGAGAAGGGAGATGTGTAAGGTCACATTTGTGTCCCAGGGAAAGTCTGAGGTAAAGGAATTGAAAAGTTAACAGGACTGAACTTGAGTCCCAAAGGTGAGATAATTGCATGAGCACCTGGGGGCTCAAGCTTCCAGATTTGGGGATAAAAGACACATTAAGTCACCATGGTGTCGGAGACCTGGCCAGCTCTCTTCTGAACCTTCTGTAGTTTCCTGGGCTCACAGGAGGCTCGCCCCCTGCCCCTTGCCGTCAGCTCTGGAGACATTTGAATAATGAATTCTGTTTAAGACTGAAAACCTCGAAATTCCATCTGTAACAAGACTCGAAATAATTACAGCTGATGATTGCCTGGTACACTCAGCCAGAAAAAACAGAACAGCTTTTGGCCGCCAGCAATTACAAGCAGCACCGGCTTCAGCACAGACAGAACTTTTAAATGAATACATGAATACATTGCTGAAGATCAGAAGGCAAGAGAGACTGTTGGAGCTAGGGATGGGGGTGGGGTAAATGAGTTGGCAAAAACTGAGTGATTTCACCCACCATATGAGAGAAGAAGGGAGTAGAGAAGGGAGAGAGAGAGAGGGAAAGAGAGGGGGACAGAAACAGAGATAGAGAGAGAGAGAGAGACTCCTAAATTAAAAAAAAAAATAGCTTCTACTTTTTTCTTGTTCCTATGGTGGTAGAGAGAGAGAGACCTCCCTGCCCAACCCTTTGCCTATGCTAATTTATAGCTATGAAATAGCAAACAGGTTTGACATGTAGTAGCGTCCTGGGGGTACTGTGTTTTAGGACTTGTTCCAGTTTAAACTCTTATCATAGGAGACAGTAAGATGAAGTAGCTTGCTTGCCATAGATGTGATTTGGAGTTGTAGAACATGGTGTAGGGGAGATAAGATTTGGAATCAGAGAAAACTGGGCTCAAAATGCTAGTTTTGCTACAATTGTTATCTTGCTTAGCCACTGAACTACTCTGAGCCTCAGTTTTCTCATCTGTGAATACCTTCTTGAGAGTGTTCTCATGGGGATTAAATAGGATAATGTTTATAAAGCATCTTACACTGCTGTCTGGAATAGAGTAAATATCCAGTAAACGTTATTTAATGGTCTTAATCCATTGGCTCTCATTCCATCTATAAAAGGTTCTCCTTTTGGTTTTATCTTATGTCTTTAATCCTTACTTGCATTGACTGAAATTATCTGACCTCACCCATTGATTTAGAACAACCAGGATGTTAAAGACACTCTAAAAACAATTTTGGCTAGTCATTTGGTTAGAGGCCTTTAAAATATGGAACTGCACACCCTATGTTTATTGCAGCACTATTTTTTTTTCAACGTTTATTTATTTTTGGGACAGAGAGAGACAGAGCATGAATGGGGGAGGGGCAGAGAGGGAGGGAGACACAGAATCGGAAACAGGCTCCAGGCTCTGAGCCATCAGCCCAGAGCCCAACGCGGGGCTCGAACTCACGAACCGCGAGATCGTGACCTGGTTGAAGTCGGACGCTTAACCGACTGCGCCACCCAGGCGCCCCTTGCAGCACTATTTTTAATAGATAAGATATGGAAGCAACCCAAGTGTCCATGGATAGAATGGATAAAGAAGATGTGGTATATATACAATGAAACATTGCTCATCAGTAAACAAGAATGAGATCTTCCCAGTTGAAACAACATGGATAGGCCTAGGAGGTATAATGCAAAAGGAAACATGTCATAGAAAGACAATACCATATAATTTCACTGATATATGGAATTTAAGAAAGAAAACAAATGAACAAACATAAAAAAGGGGCAAACAAACAAACAAACAAAAAAGCAGACTCTTAAATCCAGAGAAAAAATTGGTGGTTGCCAGAGGGGAGGTGAGTCGTGGTTTGGGTGAAATAGAGAAAGGGGATTAAGGAGGGCACTTATCTTGATGAGAACTGAGAAATGTACAGAATTGTTGAATCATTATATGGTGCACCTGAAATTATTATAATACTGTGTTAATTACACATCAATAAAGTAAATAAGCAAGCAAGCAAACAAACAATAAATAACAAAAATTGAGGGGAAAAGGTTAAACTACAAGAACCTCTAAGTCACAGCAGAGAGATAGGGTGATGCTCTGGAGAGGACGTCTCCAGAGCTGCATTTTTGCCTCCTACTTCCCTGATTTCTCATTTATACAAGTTTGCTTTGATTTCCCTGCCTGATTCACACATCTGCCTTCAACGGCTAATTCCAACCAGGATTAGAAGTGGGAGCCTGAACTCTCAGGACTTTAAAAACTAGTACATGAGCCATCAAAGTCTTGGTAATCAGTCCACTGGAGTGGAGATTTTCAACCTGATTTGAAGACTATATGATTTCATTGCACTGCAGCTCCTTACCAGCTTCTCTGATTCAGCCCTCCTACTCACATCTGTGAGATCAGACAGGGTCTAAAGGCTGCTTCCTGTCCTCATACTGGAACCATCTGAGTGGGAGTTCATGGGCCAGCCTCTGTGCAAACCCTCTGATGCTCTCCAGGGAATTATCTTGGCAAGCCCAGTGTGGCTCTTTCTCCTCTGCAGAGTAGGGTTCCCAACTTTCTTCCTTTCTCTCTGTCCATCATCTCCTTAATTTCCCACTCTCTCATCTATAAGCATCTGAATGGAGCTCTGCTGTCCCCCAGGTATTTCCCTCTTTTATTTTAAACAAGAGGCATCCTCAAGGGGCCCCTGATAGTTGTCAGAGCATCTATCTGATCTGATTGGTTGTTTTGACTTTGCTTAGAGTTCGACTTTAAAGTTAAGCATGTTTCATTTTTTTTTCTTTTTGGGAGAGAGACTGCACATGAGTGCAAGTGAGTGGGAGAGGGGCAGAGGGAGAGGGAGAGAGAGAATCTTAAGCAGGCCCCATGTCCAGTATGATAAAGAATTGAATCCTGAGTCTAATGCTCACTGACTGAGCCACCCACACACCCTAAGTTTAAGCATATTTCAGCCATTCAGGAACTACACTGCTTCTGGTTCTTTCTCTTCCCACCTTTCAGCTATCTCATGATTCCTTGGTACTTGCCCTAGTAGGGTGAGGGAAGGGGGACCATGGAAGAGAAAATGATGCTAGGGAAAGCAGATACCATAATTTCAAATGAAGTACACGGAGGCAGAACACACTAGTGAGAGAAGCAATGGAACTGGGGTCAAATGTCTGGGTTGGAATTTGGAATGTTTGACCTTGAGCAAGTCTCAGGCTCTCCATTTGTTTAGTGGGATTGTCAGGAGGGTCACACTTAATGAGTCAAGTGTGTGGAAATGATGACCCAGAGAGGGAACTCCATAAATGACACGAATGCCTCAGATTAAATCATTAAGATTTTCCTGCTCCCCCTGAGGACACAGGGACTTCACTTTTATCATGCTTTTGGGAATTTAGGAGAAGGGTCTACAGCAGGGGTTCGTGGGCAGAGTGACTTCCATGGTTCTATGAAGGCTCATAATTCCTTCAAACAAAAATGAATTCCCCTGGGGTTACTTAATATTGAGAATCCTCTCCAAGTGTTGCTTTGGGAATGTTGACACACTCTCCTGATCACTCAGGTTGCTGTTGAAACCCCATCTGCTCTCATAAAACTCCTTAGTCAAAATCAATCTTGAGCTCTAAGAAGTGCTTTGTTAGAGTAGGTACCACCTGGATATAAAAATCTCTGTTTTTGCCAGTAGCTAACTGGGGTCTAGCCTTGTTAAACTCTTTTAGATCAAGGTTGAGTATATATATATACATATATATACACACATATATATATATACAGTATATATATATATATATATATATAGACAGTAATTATAGTACTTTGTGATGCTGGACAATTTACTTAATCTTGCCAAGCCTTGGTTTTTGTTTTGAAAAACTTTATTTATTAAAAAAAATTTTTTTTCAATGTTTATTTATTTTTGGGACAGAGAGAGACACAGCATGAACGGGGGAGGGGCAGAGAGAGAGGGAGACACAGAATCGGAAACAAGCTCCAGGCCCTGAGCCATCAGCCCAGAGCCTGATGCGGGGCTGAAAAACTTTATTTAAAAAAGTCTGCTTGACTTCATTTGTATTTAATCCCTTTAAATTTTACACTTTGTATTTATTATCTGTATCTGTGTGTCTGCTAACATACCTATTCTTTTTGAGGGTGGAGCTATGTCATAGATATTATACAAACACTTATTGATTATTAATTAATCATCATTAAGATGGTTCTGGAGCTACAAAGGTGGGTGATACATAATTCCTACACTCTTATGAACTCAGGAAAAAGAGAGAAAAAATACAGGATGAGAGAGGGAGCCCTAAATAATAATAATAATAATAATAATAATAATAAAATTAGCTCTTTTTTTTTGTTCCTATGATGGAAACTTCCATATGGTATGTGAATTTCTCAGTCAATACTTCTAAATAAATATTGACTGATAAATAAGCCTAATTCCCTCATGGAAGCAAGGAATGCTGTGAATTTTAAGTGACTGGTGGAGAATATTTGGTTACACCTGGTGATATGAACATATGATTTCATCTTGACTCTGCCTTCAAAGTTCACTAAAGTGGTAGTAAAAAATAAAAAATAAATAAATAAGAAACATCAATGAGTACAAAGAGATTAAAAAAAGAGACCATAGCATGTGAGAGATGATTATATGTATTCGGAGCTAGAAAGCAGACAAAAGGAAAAAAGAAACTGCCTTAAAATGGATATGTTAAAACTTAAGCCCATGCATGCCTGTTTGTGTGCATGTGGGTGTGTCAAGCAAACAACACCACATTGGAAAGTCTTGGGCCTTGAGTTTGGATGCCCTAGTTACCTCTATGGCTGAGAAAAGGTCAAATTGCTAAAAAACAGTAGACCCATATTAACTCCCTCAACGTGTGTTGCTGTGTGATTGCTCCCATCCAACAGAAACTGGGAGGTATGCATGGAGGACAAGGTGAGACATTATTTGGAAAATAAAGCAGGGCTAAGTGAAAGTTTGCATACTAAACAGCAAGGCTCTCAATCCCTTTCTTTCATCTTCCTCCTGAATCAGTCAACTATTCCTCCTAGCAGGACACTGGATGATTCCTTTTTGGGGAAACTGATGGGCATTTAATACAAGATTTTCAGATATTGAGCATAGCCTAATCAAAGTTAAGCCCACTTGAGTTACATGTGTATCATTGGTTGGTCAGGAGTTCTGCTCTGAGTTGTCCTTATCCTGGCACTCAGTGGAACAGCTATTATCAGGCATGTTGGCCATCATCATGGCAAAAGGGAATAGTGTTGTGGATTCTGCACTGATTCTTAAAGTTCCCTATGGAAGTGACACATACCATACCCAAACACTTTTCATTGGCCAGAGCAAGCCATAGGCCTGTCTAACTTTATAGCTGGTGAGGGAATGAAACTTTACCATGTGCCTGGAAGGAGAAGAACCAGAATATTTGTGAATAACTTGGACAACAGTATTCCCATCTGGTCCCTAAATATTCTATGTACTCTTCTTCCCACATGCAAAGTATACTTATCTCTCCTGGAGGTAGATCTCTCTACTGTCTCATAAAGCTCAACCTCTAAAACAGAAGTACATGTTACTAGTCTCTTCAAGGGATGATGCTCAGGAGTCTCTACCTCTCATCCATGAGTGGCTCTTAGCAGTCTGGTGATCCAGGAAATAAACATATATGTAACCCCAAACAACAAGCCAAGTAACAAAATAAACAAGTTGTTACCTCCCCTCCACCTACCCAATATATACTTATGGAACAGGACAGAATAACTCCAAGAAACACTCTTATTTAGAAACGGAAACGAGAGGAGTCATGCAGTGGTGAATCCCACCGGGCAGTCATATTTAGAGTCCCCTGGTCTAAGAGGGGAAAATGCTCCTTGATTATACCTTGATTCATTTTCCTGTACTTGTTCCTTGCCCATTGTGTTCTGTGGTTCCTTGCTCCGCCTTTTTCCATGTCTTTTCTTTTTTATTGACCTCCATTGCCTCATTTGAGGTGGATTTTGGGGAATATGCTTTCTTTTGGAAGTGAGCAGACTTTTATACTAATTCATACCCATAGATAATGGAAGCTCAGAGGTCATTTTAAGTTTTGAAGAGTCTCAGTCCAGGCTGATAGTTCTTTTGACAATATAAAGCTCTCCAAAACATAGATAGCTTATTTATTTCATTATAGTCCTCTCCATGAGGGGAATATCCACACACAGAAAAACTTTTTCAATGTGCTATATTTATCTGTTCACTTGCTCTCATGTCTCTTTCTAATCTAATTGCAGATCCTTGAAAAAATCTGATCAGGCTTTGGTGAGAGAGCCACAGCTCTAGCTTCTTCCTTAAGCCATACTTTCATTTGGAAGGATTTTCTCGAAGCTGTATCTTTATTTTTAAATGAGTAGCTTTGTCCATTCAGGAGTTTTAGCACTGGGTTGGAGGCCATGCTTTTGTGGGTCTTACTTTAAGGTTGATTTATAATCATCCTTTAAAATGTTTTCTTCGTATGTTTCTTCTCAGCTTTTTCTATTACTGTTTGAGTGTGAGAAGCAGCTACCTCTTCCAACCATAAAAGTCCCCAAATTATTGACTCGGTTGTTCTGCATTCCTACTTGGTTACTCACAGTTCTTTTCTAAACTCATTACAATCTTTTGTATTTATCTTTATGCCAAATGTAACCAACATCAACAAATGCACAGTCCTGATGTCCTGCTCTAGCACTGCAAGTTCACGAGATTATTGTACTAGGATTCACCAAGGAAACCAAAACAATAGGGTCTCTCTCTCTCTCTCTCTCTCTCTCTCTCTCTCATCTCTAACTGTATGTATCTATATATAATATATATCTCTATATAACATCTCTCTCTCTCTCTCTCTCTCTCTCTCTCTCTCTCTCTCTCATCTATCTAGCTATCATCTAGAAAGGGAGACTGGAGACCTGGGAATCAAGAGAGACAATGATGTAAGTTCTAGTCCAAATCCAAGTCTGAAGACAGAAGACCTATGTCCCAGCTCTAATACAGTCAAGCCCAGAGAGAGAATTCTTTCTTATTCAGTCTTTTGTTCTATTCAGGGCTTCAACAGATTGGATGAGGCCTACCCACTTTAGGGAATGCAATCTGCTTCATTCAGTCTACTGATTCAAATGTGAATCTCATCCAGAAACACCCTCACAGACACACCCAGATAGCATTTAACCAAGTATCTGGCACTTTGTGGCCCAGTCAGGTTGTGCATAAAATTAAACATCATGGTTATTTTCTGTTTTTCCAGATATCTCCAGTGAAACTTTTGCCAAATGGTTCCCATTGTCTAATGTGGGTCACTATTCCTCTAACCCCCGATAAATTTTCTTGTTGCCCACTGACACACCACCGAGCTGATGCCACATATTCTAGGTATTTGATGTGGCAGCTCCATGTGTCAATTTCTGTACTTTCAGGATAGTATAGGTTATACTATAGTAACAAGCAGTTCTAGAATCTCAGTGGCTTATATTAACAAAGTTTATTTCTTATTCACATTAACTGTTTCTTGTGGATTGCTTAGGGGTTCTTCTCTGAGTCATCCTCATGTCAAGACAAAAGCTGTTGCAGCCACCATCTGGAGTTCTGCTGTCAGCCCTGGTAGAGGGACATACCATTCTGCTCATATGTGATTGGTCAATATAAGTCATGTGGCCACAGCTAACTTCAAAGACCAGAAGTCCTACCATGGGCACAGAAGGAGGAGTACCAAAAGATCTGTGCATAGCCCCGAAGGTTATTACACAAGTTCAGCTCATGCACACAAAATCTCCATTTAGCTTTTTAGTATTTTCCTCTTACATGAGAGCCAAGGAGCATCAGACACTTAACAAAAGGCTCTAATATGAAAAATGGAGACCTATGCAAACACTGTTTTAAAAAATGAACCAGGAGAAAAAAGACAATGCAGGGAGCAGAAGAAAACTTTTAAAAAGTCCTCTAATTGATCTCAGAATAAAATGTTTGTATCCCTGAAAGAACAGGGTGTTATGGAAAGGAACAATCAAAAAAGAAGGGATTGCCCTTAACAACTAAATATATGGTAAAAGGAATTTTAAAATTTAGTGGAGGATTTTGAAGATAAAGTTAATGAAGCAGTACAAAATATCCAGTAGGTCAGATATAGAAAAGAAAACACGTGGATCAATCTGGAAAGCCCATCCTTTAATTAATGGGAGTTACATAGAGAGAAGATATTTTTCAAAGAAATATTTCCTGGAATATACCAGTACTGAAGGCAATGAGATTCCATATTGGAAGGACTAACCAAGTGCCCAATACAATGAATGGGAAAACTCCTACCCTATCACTGTCAATGTTCAAATACTAGTGATAAGGAGAAGCTCCTACAGACTTACTGAGAAGTGAGCAACTGTAGAAGGAATGGTGGTCTGCATGGGAGGGGTCAGAGTGGGGCTGGTCTTGTCAACAGCAGCTTGAAAGATAGAATTATATCTTTGGATGAAGATCCAGGGTTCAGGAAACTGTTGGACAGGAATTTCCAGAAGTGGATGAGAACTGTGCAGCAGTTTCCAGAAGCTTGGAGCTTGGGAATGGAGGCCTCCGGGGGTTGACGTGGATGCCTCTGAAGAGTGGGGATCAGCAATGAGGAGGGTGAGGCAGAGAGCTGCCCATTTACATCATAGGATTTTTTGTGTTTTAAAATAATGTGTGTGTATTCTTCTGTTAAAATGAAATCCAAAATTTAAAAATGCCTTGGTGTAGCAGTGGATTACAAGTTGAGAAAATGAGATCAAGTTCTCATTCTGATGACTAACTCACTGTGTGACCTTGATATATATTTCTTATTTTTTCATTTATAAAGTAGGGTAGTAAGCCTGGGAGACTTCTTAGGTTATCTCTGGCCCTTACATTCCAGGGTCTTAAAGAGCTACAAGTGCCACAGTCACTTTCAACAGAACAGCCTCAAATTCCAATTGTCCTAGGGCTGCTCTCCCCTGTGGGGACTGATGTGCTCTAGAGTGTGCCTGGCTCAATTTCATTTCAGAGAAGAGACCAAACTTAGGGGCAAGGATCTAAAATCCAGGGCCTAGTGCCAGTGTGGACTGCATGGGAAGGTGGCTGGTGCATATGGTTTATTTAGATGCATTTAGTTCCCTATCCTGGGGACCCCTGTGTGGCTCCCTGCTGTGTAATGGGGCTGGCTGGAAGCTGATCTGGCAGCTCGTTAACACTCAATTAAAGCTCTTCTCTACAGTGTGGCATTAACTTTTAAAAAATTTATACATGCAGTTGAAGGTATTAAAAGTGCAATGTGGTTTTCAAAGCAGCGCATGTGAGGGAGGCTGTGAAATTGTTCTCGTCTGCCTGCCTGGGATTCAGTTTTCAAATTTATATGTGCAATTGAGTTGGAAATTAAAGTGCAGCTTTAAGGTGGGTGTGAGTGTCTAATATGGTCCTACGTTAACCATTTTAAATTTATAAATGTAATTAAAATGGGATTACTTTGGAATTAAAGAATATAGGAAGGAGAAGAGGCTTGCTCTTTCTTGGGAATATGCTGCTTTTCCCCTTTCCTATAATCTAAATTCTTGATGATATGTTGTCACCAAAGTCTTAACTCCTGAAAAACAGGGAAATAATATTTCCAGAATGGAGAAGATACCTTCTTGCATCGGACATCACCCTTTGTTGCTTTTCCTTCCCATGTTGAAACTGGGGACTCTACTTCCTACAGGATTCTAGAGGGTGTACCATTGTACACTTGTCATTTTAGTCCTAAGAATGTATGTTTTCCTTATTTATGTTAGGGTGAAGATCCAGAGATTACATTTTCCAGTTCCTGGAGTTATGCAGGAATTGGTTTTCAGGAATTAAGGGAATAAGTTCTGTGGACACCACCCTGTGCAGGCTCCAGTCCCGAAGCTTCGTGATTTCATCCCGAGGTTCAGCATGCTGCTTTTTCAGATGGGGCAGCCCACGTACAGAAGGCACTTTCTGGCTCATCAGGAGTATGCGAGGATTGGGGCAGATGCTGGTGAGAAACACGAGCAGTTCCCCATCCTCCCATGGATCCAAATGGCATGTTCCAGAAAAGTAGAGAAGTACTCTGATTTTTGTCTTTTCTAACCCCAATAACATGGTCAGAAAATTCTTCAAATATTTTTCCCATTCTGGTTTAGACTGGTTCCTTTAAGATCACTGGCTCTTCTAATTGTATGGCTAGGATATGTCTGAATTATCTAGAGAATGCCCATGGCTCAGAAAAATTCCAAGATGAAAATGCACCCTGCTTGTTCTCTGAGATGATGAGACATGGGTGATGCACATCTGTGTGGGCTCAGCTCTTAAGCTTCATCTTCTCTATCATGCCTCCTTTAAGGCAGGGGTTTGGCCTATGTTCCCCTTTCTCTTTCCTCATTGCCACTCAACTGGCAGCTCCTCCATCTGCCTCAGAGCAGTGCTTAGTGCAGCAGGAGGATCACGAATGCCTTTCATAGGCAACTCCCCACTGAATCCTGAATCTCCAGGCATGATTGACTTTCTTAGGCTAGGCACAAGATTTCCTGCATTGGAGGTCTTACCCTCTTCAAGGTGCTGAGCAAGGGGGGTGGGGGGTGGGTGCCAACTCATTGTGTCTGTAATCTAAGCCCCTTTATCATTCATCCTTGTCATTTTCAAAAGTCTTTGAATCAAGACCCCTTTCTTCTTTTCTCCCCTTAATACATTTGCATGCTTATTGAGGCGAAAAATTACATGATTTCAAGATTGCACTGAGTCCTGTTTCAGACCCTGGGCCTACTTAACAGGGCCATCACTTTGCAATTAGGCTGGGACTCACAGTCCTTATTTAATATCCGTGCTTCTCCAATGTGAGTCCTTGCTGTTTCTCAGCTCCCAGTGTGCCTCTGTCCCATCTATGTGGCTTACATACTCACCAATGGTAGGTCCAAGGAAAACCACTTTGCAACCACACAGTGCATCATGGAAAATGAATGACTGACAGAATAAATGAATGGACCTATTCATTAAAAACAATTCTGTTTTAAAAGTTCAGATGTGAAGGAGAGAGGGAAGATGGCGGCGTAGGGGGACGCTGGGCTCACCGCGCATCCTGCTGATCACTTAGATTCCACCTACACCTGCCTAAATAACCCAGAAAACCGCCAGAGGATTAGCAGAACGGAGTCGCCGGAGCCAAGCGCAGACGAGAGGCCCACGGAAGAGGGTAGGAAGGGCGGCGAGGCGGTGCGCGCTACACGGACTGGCGGGAGGGAGCCGGGGTGGAGGGGCGGCTCGCCGGCCAAGCAGAGCCCCCGAGTCTGGCTTGCAAAAAGCAGAGGGGCCTGACGGACTGTGTTCTGACAGCAAGCGCGACTTAGCGGCTGGGAGGTCATAAGTTAACAGCTCTGCTCAGAAAGCAGGAAGGCTGGAGGACAAAGGGAAGGAGAGCTGCTGAGCCCCCGGACGACAGAGCTCAGTTTGGTGGGGAACAAAGGCGCTCGCCAGCGCCATCTCCCCCGCCCATCCCCCAGCCAAAATCCCAAAGAGAACCAGTTCCTGCCAGGGAACTTGCTCACTCCGCGCAAACACCCAACTCTGCGCTTCTGCGGAGCCAAACCTCTGGCAGCGGATCTGACTCCCTCCTGCTGCCACAAGGCCCCTCCTGAAGTGGATCACCTAAGGAGAAGCGAGCTAAGCCTGCCCCTCCTGCCCCCGTGCACCTTGCCTACCCACCCCCGCTAAGACGCCAGATCCCCAGCATCACAAGCCTGGCAGTGTGCAAGTAGCCCAGACAGGCCACCCCACCCCACCCCACAGTGAATCCCGCCCCTAGGAGAGGGGAAGAGAAGGCACGCACCAGTCTGACTGTGGCCCCAGCGGTGGGCTGGGGGCAGACATCAGGTCTGACTGCGGCTCCGCCCACCAACTCCAGTTATACACCACAGCACAGGGGAAGTGCCCTGCAGGTCCTCACCACGCCAGGGACTATCCAAAATGACCAAGCGGAAGAATTCCCCTCAGAAGAATCTCCAGGAAATAACAACAGCTAATGAGCTGATCAAAAAGGATTTAAATAATATAACAGAAAGTGAATTTAGAATAATAGTCATAAAATTAATCGCTGGGCTTGAAAACAGTATAGCTGACAGCAGAGAATCTCTTGCTACAGAGATCAAGGGACTAAGGAACAGTCACGAGGAGCTGAAAAACGCTTTAAACGAAATGCATAACAAAATGGAAACCACCACGGCTCGGATTGAAGAGGCAGAGGAGAG
This sequence comes from Herpailurus yagouaroundi, assembly GCF_014898765.1. Lineage (NCBI taxonomy): Eukaryota > Metazoa > Chordata > Mammalia > Carnivora > Felidae > Herpailurus > Herpailurus yagouaroundi. Next base: position 24,770,915 of record NW_024412402.1, on the reverse strand, counting down.
AATAGGTGAACTAGAAGATAAAGTTATGGAAAAAGAGGAAGCTGAGAAAAAGAGAGATACAAAAATCCAGGAGTATGAGGGGAAAATTAGAGAACTAAGTGATACACGAAATAATATACGCATAATTGGTATCCCAGAGGAGGAAGAGAGAGGGAAAGGTGCTGAAGGGGTACTTGAAGAAATAATAGCTGAGAACTTCCCTGAAGTGGGGAAGGAAAAAGGCATTGAAATCCAAGAGGCACAGAGAACTCCCTTCGGACGTAACTTGAATCGATCTTCTGCACGACATATCATAGTGAAACTGGCAAAATACAAGGATAAAGAGAAAATTCTGAAAGCAGCAAGGGGTAAACGTGCCCTCACATATAAAGGGAGACCTATAAGACTCGTGACTGATCTCTCTTTTGAAACTTGGCAGGCCAGAAAGAATTGGCACGAGATTTTCAGTGTGCTAGACAGAAAAAATATGCAGCCGAGAATCCTTTATCCAGCAAGTCTGTCATTTAGAATAGAAGGAGAGATAAAGGTCTTCCCAAACAAACAAAAACTGAAGGAATTTGTCACCACTAAACCAGCCCTACAAGAGATCCTAAGGGGGACCCTGTGAGACAAAGTACCAGAGACATCACTACAAGCATAAAACATACAGACATCACAATGACTCTAAACCCACATCTTTCTATAATAACACTGAATGTATATGGATTAAATGCGCCAACCAAAAGACATAGGGTATCAGAATGGATAAAAAAACAAGACCCATCTATTTGCTGTCTACAAGAGACTCATTTTAGACCTGAGGACACCCTTAGATTGAGAGTGAGGGGATGGAGAACTATTTATCATGCTACTGGAAGCCAAAAGAAAGCTGGAGCAGCCATACTTATATCAGACAAACTAGACTTTAAATTAAAGGCTGTAACAAGAGATAAAGAAGGACATTATATAATAGTGACAGGGTCTATCCATCAGGAAGAGCTAACAATTATAAATGTCTATGCGCCGAATACCGGAGCGCCCAAATATATAAAACAATTACTCATAAACATAAGCAACCTTATTGATAAGAATGTGGTAATTGCAGGGGACTTTAACACCCCACTTACAGAAATGGATAGATCATCTAGACACACGGTCAATAAAGAAACAAGGGCCCTGAATGAGACATTGGATCAGATGGACTTGACAGATCTATTTAGAACTCTGCATCCCAAAGCAAGAGAATATACTTTCTTCTCGAGTGCACATGGAACATTCTCCAAGATAGATCATATACTGGGTCACAACACAGCCCTTCATAAGTTTACAAGAATTGAAATCATACCATGCATACTTTCAGACCACAATGCTATGAAGCTTGAAATCAACCACAGAAAAAAGTCTGGAAAACCTCCAAAAGCATGGAGGTTAAAGAACACCCTACTAACGAATGAGTGGGTCAACCAGGCAATTAGAGAAGAAATTAAAAAATATATGGAAACAAACGAAAATGAAAATACAACAATCCAAGTGCTTTGGGACGCAGCGAAGGCAGTCCTGAGAGGAAAATACATTGCAATCCAGGCCTATCTCAAGAAACAAGAAAAATCCCCAATACAAAATCTAACAGCACACCTAAAGGAAATAGAAGCAGAACAGCAAAGGCAGCCTAAACCCAGCAGAAGAAGAGAAATAATAAAGATCAGAGCAGAAATAAACAATATAGAATCTAAAAAAACTGTAGAGCAGATCAACAAAACCAAGAGTTGGTTTTTTGAAAAAATAAACAAAATTGACAAACCTCTAGCCAGGCTTCTCAAAAAGAAACGGGAGATGACCCAAATAGATAAAATCATGAATGAAAATGGAATGATTACAACCAATCCCTCAGAGATACAAACAATTATCAGGGAATACTATGAAAAATTATATGCCAACAAATTGGACAACCTGGAAGAAATGGACAAATTCCTGAACACCCACACTCTTCCACAACTCAATCAGGAGGAAATAGAAAGCTTGAACAGACCCATCACCAGCGAAGAAATTGAATCGGTTATCAAAAATCTCCCAACAAATAAGAGTCCAGGACCAGATGGCTTCCCAGGGGAGTTCTACCAGACGTTTAAAGCAGAGATAATACCTATCCTTCTCAAGCTATTCCAAGAAATAGAAAGGGAAGGAAAACTTCCAGACTCATTCTATGAAGCCAGTATTACTTTGATTCCTAAACCAGAGACCCAGTAAAAAAAGAGAACTACAGGCCAATATCCCTGATGAATATGGATGCAAAAATTCTCAACAAGATACTAGCAAATCGAATTCAACGGCATATAAAAAGAATTATTCACCATGATCAAGTGGGATTCATTCCTGGGATGCAGGGCTGGTTCAACATTCGCAAATCAATCAACGTGATACATCACATTAACAAAAAAAAAAGAGAAAAACCATATGATCCTGTCAATCGATGCAGAAAAGGTCTTTGACAAAATCCAGCACCCTTTCTTAATAAAAGTTCATATGTAAGTGATGAGTCACTGAATTCTATTCCTGAAACCAATATTGCACTGTGTGTTAACTAATTAAAATTTAAATAAAAGATAAAATAAAAGTTCAGAAACTAGTTTAGGCCTTAATCTTTGGTAAGGAAGTTAGTCTTGCTATTAAAAACAGATTGAAACAAACAAGTGGAAATCATAGACTGCTTTATTCTGTGTGGCATGTAACCAAAGATTTGGAGGAATCTCCAAAAACATGTAAAAGACAATAGGCTTGAAACTGAGGGCTTTAGGTAAAGAGAAAAGATAATTGAGAAAATGGTAAGTCCCTTCCCATTTTTGAAAGAGAAAGAAGTGTATTATGATTGCTGGCTAAGAGAAATATAGATACTGATACCTACCCACATGCAGGGCAGATGGGTGCTGACCCTGGAAGGCACTACAGGGTTTATTGGGAACAAGGGGCGGGCTGGTGGTGTTTGGATGCATAATATTCACTTTGGCTACTAGGAAACATGGAGTCAAGTGCACAGCTGACATCCAGCACCCCTGGGTGGTTCTGTTTTAGATGTATTTCTGTGAGCTAATTGCCACTGGACCTCATTAAATTCTCATCCCCCTTTACTCCCTACCCCCAATTCCTCAATTATTTTGGAGTTCCTGCAAATATGTGGTGACTTCAGTAACAAAATAAATCTGTCAAAGAATTAGGAGTTATTATGGGGTTTACTTAGAGGATGAGAGAAGCCACTTATTATAAATCTTACTAAATTAACCTAACTAGAGGGAAGGCCAGAATGAATTGCCTGATTTAGTGGACTTCATTTGTGAGTATCTTTACCAATTTTCAACTCATTTAGTGAGAATTGCCTGCACACCTATTTAACACATGACCCTCATTTAGGGAGATTCTTTTGGAGATACTGGGAATAACCACTTAGAGTCCTTGTCTCTTCTGGACCTTACCTTTCAGGTGGAGGAGGTGAGGAAAATGCATTTTCTAGATGTCGAGAAATTGGAGATAGAAACATATGGGTGCTGAGTCTCTTCTCCATACCCCAGTGCATACATGGTCCTGCCAAAAATGAGCGTGTCTGAAGGATCAGGAGATCTTGGCTTTGTAAATGATTCCTTGCACTGAAAGTGCATCTTGAATGGTGGGAGAAACTCTGAGTGTAAAGGATTGGAGAGCAGCAAGCACTGAGCCTCTCAGCTTGGGAGTATGGAGTGTGGTACTCTCCATACCTGCATGAAGCATGTCATTGAAAACTGCAGGACGCCTCATTTTCCCCCACTCTGGGTGACATTTTCTTCTCCGAGAAGGTGGAATTTGAAACTTAACCTGACTCCACTGTACATATGTATTCTCTCCCTGCCAGTCCATAGGCCACCAGAAAGATTTGATGGGGAAACAGATAATAAACATAGAAGTAAATTAAAGTAATTCAAAGTAATGTGTGATGTAAAGGAAAATGAAACAAGGGTAGTGTGACAAAGGATAAAAGGGTGGTCAGAGATATGTTTTTGGAAGAGTGTTCCTACGGAAGAAAGATCCAGTGGCAAGGCCCTGTGACACAATGTTCCTGGGGTTGCTTAAGGAACTAGGCAAAGGAATGGAGCAAGGAGGCACAGGGAAACAAGGTTGTTGGTGATCCTGGCAAGATCATGAAGAGCCCTAGGTGCCAGGTAAAGACTTTTTCCAAGTACAACAGGAAGCCACTGGAAGACTTTAAGCTGAAGAATGACAAGATCTGATTTATGTTTGAAAAGTTCTGACTCCTGTATCAAGAATGAATTAGAAGGGGAATAAGGGTTGTGGGTAAGAGTTGAAGCAGAGAGACCAATGCAGGGTTATCTCTGAAGTCCAGGGGAGAGATCAAGGTGGAATGGTGATGGTCAAGACGTCTGGCCAGGTTCTGGCCACCGGTGCTGGGATGGTTTCCCATTGTCACTGTTATTAGTTACACTTTCTAGGTCTCTATGCCTTCATTTTATACTGAGTCTCTCAGAATCCACACTATACACTTTCACAGGTAGTGTAATGGATTTCCATCCTGTAGTTTTTTCCTAAACCAGATTATTTAATTAGTTTACGAGTGTGTCTAGGGCAGATAGGTGATTATGCTCACAGCTGGGAATGCCTGCTTAAGTCTAGGAAAAAGGTTCAGTTGGTGTGGCAATAAGGGTGTGTGTGCGTGTGTGTGTGTGTGTCTATGCGTTTATCAGATCTATCCCAGACTGGCTTCCAAATACTCAATTTCCTTTATTCCTGTGATTGGGAGGTTAAACACTGGTAATGAGCATCGTGGATACACTCAGACTTCCTGGGAAAGTCTTTTTACTCTCTCAGGCTCAATTTCCACATATGTAGAATGACCATGTTAGATCTAAAATGCTCTTTCCAGCTCAAATGTGAACAGAGATCATTTGCTTCTGGACTTGAACGCACAGTGTCTAACGATTCCCATAGAATTGGAACTTGACCCATAGAATTATGACATTACTGGTAATTACATGAGTGTCTGTTGTTCAGTATTTAAATCAGCTTGGTTCTCCCATGGTAGTGCAATTCTTTCCCCTCTTATTTATGCCATTTATTTGCACAGAATACCTCTCTCCACCAATTTTTTTTTCATAGATAAACGTAAAGGTAGGCTTTAGTTTAGACCAAATAATCAGTAATAGCTCATGAATGAAGCTCTACCATGACATTGTAGGAAATAACTGGCTGCCAAATGGAAGCCAGAGCTGTGATGAGGCTGGAGTCCAAACCCATGACAGATTCATTGCCTTGTCTCTTCTTGGCTGAAGCAACTTGTGGGCAGTGTCCTTCTTTCTGTATCTGGTACCATCTCTAGCTTACCTGCTGGCACTTAACACTTGTTTATCATTATCATGGAGACTGACAAATAATGGAATCCCTCCTGCCACCCAACATGTGAAAAGGTAATTGCTGCTTGGGCTGGTATCAGTTCAAACCACACCACTGCAGCTGAGACAGGAACTCGGCCTTATCTTGAAGCCTTATAGCTACTGGAAGCTGCAGGCCAATGTAATTTGCTGGTGCTTTTTAACTCAGCAGCCGTTTTTCAGCAAACACATCAAACTCTTAATGGGGTTTTTGAAAGTAAATCTCATATTTGAAGTGAGAAGGAAAGAAATAAACAGTTATTATTCAATTTCTCTTCTTTAAAAGAAATTCCTTTTAAATTTGGGGAGGGGGAAGTTGAGTGTGATGGGAGTGGGCACAATGATTCCTCAAAGCAAATAAGAGTCCTGTTGGACAAGCAGCCACGATTCTGCCAGGGAGCTGTGTGGATAAAATATTAAGTGCAAGAGTAACAGCAATGTGGTTGCACAGACATAATTAGATGAGTAGTTAAAGGTCTGGCATTCTTTAGGGAAACAAATGATTGATCAACCTTGCAAAAATAAATAACCTGGCTCTTTAGATCTATGTAGCAGCTTTAAATATTTAATAAATCCATATGTATGTGAAGGATTTGTTCTCACCCCGCTCCTGGTTGGCTGTGATTTTTGGATGAATTTATCAAACATGCCATTTTAGGGACTTCTGATTTAGGCCATGGATATAGGAAGTGCCATTTAAAATTCTTGTCCCATCCCTTTCTTGGCACACTGCTCATTGGAGGCTGTGAGAACGGGCAGCCGTTGGGGAGGCTGTGCTTTTGGAGGGTGGTGTTGGGGGTGGGGGCCATCTGGGACATTGGCATACCTCACAGGCATCAATCATAATGTGTATTTGCAGCTGGGAAGTAGCGCATTGAACCCAAAACATGACACAGCTCAAAAAGTAGCTGGTTCTTTGCTGACAGCTATTTGTGGCTGTGAGGGTTTCCAGCCCAGAAGGCCTGGGCTGGAGATGATGGTAGGGTGGGGCCCCTGAATTGGCCTTTGTGGTTCACACCATGCCCCGTGGGAGGCGATGGTCCCATTAGAAGGTGCTCCTTAGCCTTAGTGCTAGAGAGCACTGTGCAAGAAAGCAGAGACATGGCTTTGCATGGTGTGTGAGGACAAGCAATTGCCTCTGTGCTCAAGGAGTGCTAGAGATGGGTGGGGGAATCCTCCAGATTTGCACAGGCCTCGATCATTGTAGTAAGTTTGTCAGAGGGGAGAACATGGTAGAGGCTGCAATGTGGATGTATCTATATGGCTGCCATTGGTAGAAACCTGTTTTTAGTGACCTGGTGGCTGTAGGTGAGTAAATACTGTTACATTATAACTACTGACTGGAGTGATTGCTGGGGGGCACATGGCATCACATGGGGATGTCAACTTTTAGTTTTATTTGGAGATAACACTGAGTTTTACTGAATTCAGAGATCTTAAAAGCTGCTGAGATTTCCAGGAAGGTATTAGGTTTAGTTTCATTGAAGGGACAAGATGCAAAGTCACTGAGACTTTTTTTTTTTTTTTGCCCTGCTGTCAAAGTAATTAGACAATGGTGCTTCATAATGAATTATTTCCTTTATTAAAGTCAATATATATTTACTAAATATTTATCACATGTCAGGTCTTATGCTAAGGACATGGGGATAAGGTCTAAAAGATGTGGTCTTGGCCCAAAAAGCAGAATGTCTCTACCAAAACTGTGATCTCATGGACAGCACAATACCTGTGGGTCTTACTGGCTAGTTTTTACAAGAACATTCTTTGGTAATGAGTGAAGATTAGAACATTTCTTTAGGGAGAATCTCCATGGTTGCCCTCAGAACTTCAGAGAAAGTGGGAAAAATAGATAAAGACAAGGTTTTTAGGAAATTAAAAGACTAGTAATTAAACAGGAACTAGCAGAAGAAACAGGCTTTGGTGGTAGAGTCCAGATTACTGCCTTTGTATGTGTGCATCTGGGATGAGGCTCGGCAAGTCCAAAGCAGCATATGCTAAAGAGATCAGATGGAGAGGTGAGTCCTTCTTCTCGGGTCTTGCTCAACCCTGACAATGCAACAGATGTCCCCTAACCACCAAATGAGGCCAAGTTGGGGTACACAATGGGACTACCCCACTCATCAGTGTGCCCTGGGTTTCTCAATACCCTAGAGAGGAGGGGAATGACAGCTGTGGGGATAAGGTTTTCTGGGGCTGATCTTCACTTTGGATAGAAGAAAGGATGGACTGAGGGTCACAGAGAAAGGGGAGGCAGTGGGGAGGCTCCGATGGCTCACTTTCCTGGAGTGACAGCTGGCAGGCAGCTGTGGAGAGATATTGTGTGTGTGTTAACAGCCACAGTGACTGGGTGTTTATTGAATTGCTGTGGATTTTCTAAAAGCAAAGCAAGCATACTAAATTGCTGCAAATTACCAAGGGCTTTCCTAATGTTCGATAAAAATACTGTGAACATTTAAGGACACAGGCTCAGCAAATGGTTCTGAATGTGGTTGTAGGGAAGCTCTCGCTTTGAGAACAAACACGGTAGCTCTTCAATACAAATAAATGGAGTTAGTTGAATGATGATCATATCAGAGGCTGGACATTACAGATTCAAGTTGGCATCTCCTTCCTTTTCCAGTATTTGCTTCCATTCATTTCAAGATGTGTTTCCCTGCCTGGCCTCTGCCCACCTTGCCCATGGAGAGATGATTATTTTGTTGTGCCACCTTGTGAGATGTGGTGCACCTCAAACCTGGTTGTTGTGGCTTATCTTCTGGCTCAGAGATTAAAAGAAGTGCAGGAGGATAGGCTAATTTTTAAATTGTCTTTTAATGATCATCAGTTTTTGTCACTGTTCTCAGTATCCCCAAGGCTACCCATCACTTCCGAGAACAGGAATGTCTTGAAGAAGGCAAGACCAGGGGTTTAGATTAGGACACATTTCTTGCTTGGAAGTCAAATATCTCCATATTCCACACCTGGTTTCCTCAGGTTCAGCCTAATTTCTTTTTGTTCCTGGGGCTTTGCAGTTTTGCTCATTTTCCTCCCTAAGGTCATGTTCTTTGGACAGAGATAAACCATAATTTTTTGCCCTAAGCAAAAAAGTACCACTAGATTCAGAGATTTATGGTTTCCAGCCTTGTACTCAGAAGTATAGAAGAGCTGGGCCTCTGAATTAAATTACATCCCAGTTTAAAAATCAAAGGAATAACTGTTTAGGGGCCAAATGCACTTTGGGTTAAATCAGTTCAAAGCATCAGAAAAATCGTTAGAAATATTTGAAGAGCACAGCAGGTGGCTAGGTTTGCATTTCTTAACCTGTGTCATTTGATGTTTTGCTTTCACAGGGAAGGTATAAGGAATTTCATTGCCTTCCAGCAGTTAAATTGCATTCAGGAATCCTACACTAGCCTTGTGGTTTGCAATAAAATTTCAATGCATGGATGCTCTGCCTCCAGTTTGACATTACTTACTTATTGTGGTGAGTTTGGATTTCTTTTGCTCATGAGATGATTACATTGAAAATCAAAAAGACTAATATACTTTCTAAAAGCAGTGAAGGTCTGCTTTAGTGGTATGCCCAAGCATGGATGCCAGAAGTGTTATGGTTTCAATATAGTCTAGGAAATTAGGAGAGAGGGCCAAGTACTTTGGGGTTAAAATAGATGCTTCCTGAGTCAACATACTAAGTGGGCAAGAAGCAACAAAAAATACAACTGGGCCAGAGAGGGGTAGGACTAGCAAATGGACAAGGTGCAACTGGAAAGAAAGAGGAAATCAGAGCCACATACTGCTGAGCCACAGCACACCTGCCTGGCTATGATTGGACTAGCATTAGGGGGAAAACAAATAGGAGAAAACAACCAGTAGTGGGATAGGAACCACAGATGTTTTTCCTCAAGAACAACCGAGCAGTAATCACAGGAAGAGAAAAAAAACCCTGTTGCAAGCAGATGGACTTTAGTAGCAGCCTTACAAATTGGTGCTTTCAGACCCATCTGATGGTCTGTGAGTCCTTAGGCAGGATTTACTCTGTCCTGATGGGACAAAGACCTGCTCAACTGTCCTGAATAAGCACAATCTACAGGTGGTCTTCTTGAAGCATGGCTCCTCTGTGTCAAGGAGGGGCTCTGGGGATGAAATTGAACTTTCCTAGGATGTGATCCCATTCCAGGACTAGGAATGTTATGCTGCTGGATGGCTATGTTTGTAAAGGTGGTCAGAGAATTGGACTCATAGACATCCATATTTCTGAGTGCTACTTTTCTTATCCATAAAAATTAGAATGTTGCAGTTCCTGATTTCATCTCTCAGGCTACATGTCAAATCCTTTTGGGGAACATCAAAGGAAGACAACTGTGCAATGTCCTATGCACAAAGCTCAAGGACATGTGGGGTTTTGAAAAGCCAGTCCATCAATCCATCTGCCCATCCACCCATCCAATCGTCCATCCATCCATCCATCCATCTTCCATCTATGCATTCATTTGTTGGCAATTTAATTATTCATTCATTGATTCAATGAACAACACTGAGCACTTATAGTGCAGCCAAACTCATGATTTTTTGAGCTCTGTGGGGATAAGGACTATCTTCTTTATGTTGATACTGTATCTATCAGCAGTGATTGAGAAATCATCAATGCTTAAATATTTGCCAAATGAATGAGAAAGGTAGCTACAGTACCTGTTTTGCAAGAAAAGAGGGTGAGGAGTGGTTCTGCTTCACCATAGTCCATTTCCCTAATTTCTTGGCAGTTGCACATATTTCAATGCTAAATAAATATTTGTTAAAGGATGGAAGAAATCTCTGTGCATCTGCAGTTGTTTGTGTGTATGCGTTTTGGCCATATGCTATGTACCATGTCTTTAGGCAGTGTGGTGTAGTGAGGCGGGCATGATGGGCCTGGAGTTGGGGGACCTGGGTTCTCCTCCTCACTCTGTTTCTAGCAAGCTGTGCCAAATTGGTTAAATTATGTAGCCTTTCTGGACTCTCTTTTCTCATATGCAAAGTGAGAAGTCTCTTTTGGCTCCTTGTAGCTTTAAAGTACATGATTAGAACATGAGAAATAAAAATGAAGGAAGAAGGTATGTCCTTAAAAATGATAGCTGTTATTATTTTAAAGGAAGGAACCTGTCTTAATTACAGTATTAAGGAAAATGTTGTATATGTTTTGAGTGTTCAGTAAATGCTTTTGAATTACAATAATAAAATAATCGGGAAGTGTTTACTTAGACACATTCACAGGGCTCACTATGGGCCAGGCACTGTTTCACATGCTTTACAACTATTAATAAATCTAATCTTTGTAATAACTAAATGAGGTAGGTACTAACATTGGCCCCACTTTACATCCTAGAAAACTGGGACCTGGAGGGGTGAAATCAGCTCCCTGTCATTACCCAGCAAGTAAGAGGCAGAGACAGTATTTGAAGCCGTGTGTCCGGGAACTAAAGTCTTTGATGTCAACCCCCTTACTAAGCTGTGATGACAACCACATTATATTCTATGATGGCTAAAACAGAATATGAACCTTAGTCCGTACGTAGCATGAGATTCTCACAGTCTAATTGGGCACATGAAATATTTAGAGAATGAGAGAGTGGGCGATAAAGCCGCAATGGGAGGTATAGATCATTGGAGAAGAGGAAAGCATATAATAGGTACCTTACTTTTATATAACACTTTATGCTTTTCTGAGTGTTTTTACATCCATCATCTCATTTGCTGCCCATAACAGCTATCATTATTTATTGAGAGCTTACTATTTGCTGGGCATTGGGCTAAGTGCTTCACTTATATTATCTTAACCAAGCCTCACAGCAAACCTATTACATAGGGATCATTTCTATTTTAGCATTAAAAATCCAATTTGACTCATTTATGTAAACAAAAAGTGGAGGAGTTAGGACTGGCTTCCAGCTGGTTCCAGGGACTCAAACATTGTCACTGGGACATGGTCTGTCTTTCTCTTCCTTTTCATTCTTCCTCTCTTTCCTTGTCTATCATGACTCTGGGTTTCCCTATGTTAGTTTCACTCTCACATGAGTTCTTTCCTTAGGGTGGCCCCAGACATCCTTACTACAAACGATACCAACAGATCCATCAGAGAAAGGACCCCTTCTTCCCAGAATTTCCAACAAACATCCTGGAACTGAGCTCCATGGAGATGCATGTGTCCTTTTTCTGAATGGGTCACTGTGGCCAGAGGGATGGAATATATTGACTGGTCAGACCTGAGTCACAAGACAAGCCCTGTAACTCGTGGAAGGAATTGGCCCATCAGATCCCAAAGGAAAGTGAAGATAATGTTTCTAGAATAAGGGAGGATGAATGCTGGACAGACACAAAAGTCAAAAAAACATATGATGGTTATTTTCTCCATTTTATGGTTGGGGACATAGGCTCTGGGAGGTTGAATGCCTTGAAAGGGACCACACATATATAGAGCAGCAGAGCAGGAGTTGTGTGATGCATATCTGGTTCTTCTCATCCGTTTTACAGGTGGAAAAAGTGAGACACAAAGTGGTTGAATGCCTTCTTGATGTGTGTGTGTGTGTGTGTGTGTGTGTGTGTGCGTGTGTATATATATAGAGATAGATATAGGTATAGATAGATATAGATATAGATATAGATATAGATATAGATATAGATATATAGAAGGAGATGTTCTAGGATTGAGGATGGTACTTTCTGCAACATGGCAGAAAGACATCCCTGACACAGACATCTTCGCTGTGTTAGGGAGGCTATCTGAAATTAAAAAAATCTGGACAATTGGCATTGCATTCTGTATCAAAATCTGTGACTTAGAATTTTGAACTACAGCTTATGGTTCCAAACCCACACAGAACCTAAGTTTGGAGTAGAGACATGAGTGGTTCCTGTTGGGTGGCTTCTTTCATAAGCTGGTTTTCAAAACATCATGCTGCCCCAGGGAACTGGAGAATTTGGCTGTGAATTAGAGGTGGCAGACTTGCTGGTGGACCTTCACCAACACCACTGCTCACAGCCCAACAGAGTGCTCAGGCTTGTGGGCTGTGCACAGTGGTCTTGGTTTGTGTCTGATTCTTGGGAAGACATTTGTCAAGGACGAGTGTTCAAGAATAATTTGGTGAAAGAATTGCAGGCAGCATGGATGAAAGAGTCACACTGCCTTAGATCTAAGTATTCTTTCTGTCTTTATCAGCTGTGTGGCCTTGGGTATCTTAGGTGGCCTCTCTGAAGCCATTTCCCCATCTGTGAGATGGGACCTGTGGGGCAGGTCTCCTAAAGAGACAGGTATCCTTAGACTGAGGTCAGACCGCAGCTATGGAAAAGGCCCCTCCCTGAACACAGGGCTCCCCAGCTAGGGAGGAAATGGACAATCTGGCAGTTCCAAGTGGTTGCCTTAGAGAGAGTGTGCTCAGACAGCTGGCTTCTGTGTTGCCTTTTGTGACTGTGGGTGCATGTGACTGTGCTTGCAAGTGGTAGGCAAATGCTCTCCTTGGCTCCTACCTCCCACAGCTACAGTGACATGTACTCCCAGCCCTGTGCCTTCAGGTCTTCTGCTCAGGCCCCCAAGTTCTGTGAGCATAAGCTTGCCTGTAGTTCACCCCCGCTTTCCTTGCCTTTTACCGAAAGACCTCAAGTCAAACCATGGTGAGGGCAGGGCAGGGCAGGGATACTGATACTACTGAACTCGGTTCAAATCTCTATGCTTTAGCTGTGTGTGCATGAGCAAATCTCTTTATGCATTCTACGCCTTGGTGCTCTGACCTGTTCTTATAAAGAATAAATCAGATAACACTTGCAAGTACTTAGCTGATTATTTTGTCATATTATGCATAGATTGATAATGTGACTCTTGAGACTTGAGACCTCCATGTCACTTTTATTCCCTGACAGGCCCAGGAGAACCTGCTCTATGTGTCCTTGAAGGGCGTAGAGCTGGCCACATTCCCAGGGCTGAGTGTGGGGTGGCTTCTGAGCAGCTGTGCTCCATTCTAGCCCTCCATGGCTCCCCATGATTCATGACCTCTGTCCAGACCAGTCATCAACCCGTCCTTGGCTCTGTTATTCTCTCTCCATCTCATCATATGCCTCTGTTCTGGCTGCTCTCAGGAGCTATTTGCCAGTCAGATCACAAATGACCCTCAGAGTGAGCTCCCAGTTCCATACAATGCAGCCCCCTCCCCCCATCCCAGGAGATTTGGGGAAAAGGGAAATTTGTTCGTGTCATTTCCTTTTCCAGCCTGTGCATCTGCAGGGCTTTAGTGCTGCCACTTCTCCTGACATGCATCTCCTCCTTCGCCTGCCCTCCCTCCCACGTTATAACTTCCCCTGCTTTCCACATGTTTCCTTATTCTTCCTATCTGTTCCTGAATGTTTTTCCCCAAGTCCTGGATAATCACTTCCTTCCCCTCCCTCAACCACCTGCTCTTCTATTCCTGTCTTTTCTAGCAGGGTGTTCCCCACTATAGGAAGGAAACTGTCCCCTCCATAGGCTCAAGGCTGGGCGTCAATACGGGGGCGAGGCAACATGGTATTTTTTTCCTTTTGTTCTACTTCTCAAGTTTGTCTCCCTTCCCATTCCAGATTTCTTGCTTGTATACCTCCTTTGCAAGGTGGGTAATTCTTTACCAGCACATCACACTGTTAACCCCACTTTCTTTAACCTTTGTTAAAGGTATGTCAGTAACTTTGCTCCTCCTGTGCTGACCAAGCAGTCCAGGTCCTGGCCTCAGTATGGATGTGCAGTGGTGAGATTGTGGACACTGGGTGAGAAGATCAGGGCCTTATCCCTAGGTCCTGCTTGGGACCCCAAGGCAGGCAGTGTTTTATCTCCCTCATTTGTAAAAAGGGAATGATAACCAGGCAGAAGGGGGGAAGTAGGTGGTATACTGTACCTTATATGAAAATGCCTTATAAGGTACAGAGAATTATACAAATGATAGGGTTTTTTTTCTTATTGCCATGAAGCACACATAGCATACAATTTAACCATATTAAATTCAGTAGCATTAAGTACATTTTCAGTGTTGTGCAACCATCAGCACAGTCTAGTTGCAGAACATTTCCATCACCCTAAACTGAAACCCACACTCATTGGCAGTCACTCCCCATTCCCTGCTCCTTGCAGTACCTGGTGACCACTAATCTATCTTCTGTATCTGTGAATTTACCTGGCTCAAGTATTTCATATAAATGAAGTCATACAGTATGTGGCCTTCTGTGTCTGGCTTCTTTCTCTCAGCACAATGTTTTCAGGGGTCCTCCACATTGTAACATGAGTCAATGTTTCAATACCTTTTATGGCTGAATAATATTTCACTTTGTAGCTAGATGACATTTTGCTTATAAAAAACTGGTAGTTTTCATTTGAAATCTAATAACCATCACAGAGAAGGGGTAATTTGAAATGAAGGGACATAATATAAGGGGCGCCTGGGTGGCTCTGTCAGTTGAGTGTCCGACTTAGGCTCAGGTAATGATCTCACAGTCCAATGAGTTCAAGCCCCGCATCAGGCTCTGTGCTGACAACTCAGAGCCTGGAGCCTGCATTGGATTCTGTGTCTTCCTCTCTCTCTGCCCCTCCCTTGCTCATGCTCTGTCTCTCTGTGTCTCAAAAATAAATAAAAACATTTAAAAAATTAAAAAAAAAACATGAAATGAGGGGACAGAGGTGCTTCATTTGGAGAAAAGGAGACTGGAGGGCAGTCATGAGACGGGCTTTGAAACACCTCAGAAGCTCCCAGGGAAGAGCTGGACCTAGTCTCCGTGCATCCCACTGGGAAGACCAGGGCCAATGGGACAAACTTCTTGACCTACTTCTGATGGGCTTGAGAACTGCCTACAGGCTGGCCCTGGGGATGGATGTTTAGGGGCCTTGGGGCCACTGAGAACTGTGATCTGACAGAGAAGAGCAAATGGCATGGAGATGCCATCAAAGCAGAACTGAGGAGTAGCCTAAGGAGTCTGATAAAAGGTGGTATGAGGCCCTGGGTCAGAGCTGTGGCAAGTGAAAGGTTATGGATGTGTAGAGAGGCTGCAACTGAGGTAGGAGAGTGAAGAGACTTAGGACCCAGGCCACAAACAGAACTTGGGAGCTGTTTCTAAGGGCTCCACTGCTCATGGGATGTCTCTACCCACCCTGGCCATCACCACTTTAATTCATGTTTTGGTCATCTCTACAGCTGGCCACATGTCCGCAGGCCCAGTTCTTGTCCTGACTCCCCTCCCACCTCATTCTTACCCTCTATTCCTCCTTTGACCTGCTAACTCTTTAGATCACATTTCTGCTTACATGTTGTTCCTCCCAGAAAGCCTTTCCTGATCTGCATCTCCATAATCCACAAGAATATCTTGGCTGGTGTCTCTCCTATTTGTCCCCAAAGGTCCCTGTACCTTTTCTGTTGCAGCACTAGACTGTGGGTGTCTCTTTGCTGGTGTGTGTCTCTTCAGGACTGAGCATTCTGCGAAGACAGAATCAGCAAGTCCTGTTCACCATGGCATCTCTGACATTGTAGACCAATATCTGGCACACGGTAGGTGATATGCACATATTTGCTGAGTGAATGAATGAATGAATGAATGGATGGGGATGGTCGAGATAATACTTAAAGTGAGGCAAGTTTGAGCATATTTTTCTAACAAATAACAGTCATGGAGTAGAACACTGTGGAGAAGTGAGGTCTCTCACATCAGAGGAGTTCCACTGGGAGTTTGGATGACCATGTCTCTGCTGTGTTGTAGGTGGATTTGAGCCAGTTACGGGAATGGCCTGAAACCCCATCCAGCTCCAATGTCCTGTTATTTGATGACTCAAAGAACTGATCCTTTCCCTCTGCCTAGGCCATTTCTCATGCCAGCAGGAACCTCACATGGGCCCATGTGCAGCACAGATGCTGACCAGGATTCTTTAAGCTTTGCAGGGGTTGTTCTTTATAGAAGTTAATATAATAATGCATTGCCTATATGGCCTTTCCATTAAACCACCCCTTCTCATATGGAACCTGGAGCGGAGGCCAGGAGGTTACAGAGAAGAGAATCTGATGTCTTAAGTAGCACTGTCCTGAGCCAGGAGAAGGCACAAGCTGTGAGTAGCATGGACATGGCTGTGGGTGATGGAGAGGGTTGAAGAACAGTATTTGGGCTGATGGTGAACTGGACAGGGATTTCAGTGGTTCCCTCTTGGTGGAAGCTGTACAAGTTCAAATTCTATGATTCCAAATACTTTCTCCACCAAAACCCTTCACACTTGTTCTTCCTAAAAGCAGCAAAACCACTAAACTCCTTTGTTGGAATAGTGTTCTACACCCAGCTAGTTCAAAGTACTTTCACGTCAAAAGACTACTACCCTCTTAATTCTCTTGATGTAGATGGGGACGTTATCAGACTATCTTTTTTATAGAAAGAGAAACTGAGGTACTGAGAAGTTCTACAGCTTGCCTGGAAACTGGCCCTATTCTGGTACACATGCTGTCTAGGCATCTTCAATGGTAGCCAAAGGACAGTGAGACTAGAACCTATGTAGGGGGCACCTGGGTAGCTAGGTTGGTTGGGTGTCAGATTCTTGGTTTCAGCTCAGGTCATGATCTCTTGGTTCGTGGGTTTGAGCCCCACATCAGGCAATCACCTGACAGCAGAGAAGTTGCTTGGGATTTCCTGTCTCCTTCTCTTTCTGCCCTTTCCCTGCTTGTGTGCACATGCTCTCTCTCTCTCTCTCTCTCTCTCTCAAAAATATTTTTTTTTAAAAAAAAAGAACTTATGTAGAAATTGGGGTGTGGTGGTAGAGTGAAGGGATGGGGAACCAGTAGATACTGTAAAACAGTTTTAGAAGCTCATTACAGGCATACCTCGTTTTATTGAGCTTCACTTTGTTGATCTTCGCAGATAGTGTGTTTTTGGTTTGTGGCAACCCTGCATCGAGCAAGTCTATCAGAGCCTTTTTTTCAATAGTATTTTCTCTCTTTGTATCTCTGTGTCACATTTTGGTAGTTCTTACAATATTTCAAAATTTTATTATTATTATATTTTTTATGGTGGTCTTTGATCAGTGATTATGACTCACTTAAAGCTCAGATGATGGTTAGCATTTTTAGCAGCAAAGCATCTTTTAGTTAAGGTACATACATTTTTTCTGTAGACATAATGCTAGAGCACACTTAATAGACCATGGTGTAAACATAACTTTTATAAGCACTGGGAAACCAAAAAATTCATCTGACTTGCTTTATTGTGATATTCACTTTATTGCAGTGGTCTGGGACAGAACCCACAATATTTCTGAGATAACCCTGTACTCTTTTTGATTTCCTGGCAGGTGCCCAGAGACCATTTGTTTTGTTTTACAGGAATACTTTTACTTTGGTTTCCTTCTGCAAAGTTACTTGCCTCACAGGGGCTGTTCTGTCCATGACCCTTTTATTCTGGAAAACATAGAGTATTCAGTGAGCTATTCTCTTCTCTCTGTCCACTCACTCTCTGAGATTTTCCTGTATGCAATGTATGCAAAGGACCTTTTCCTGGAGGAGCTCCCCGCCCCCCCCAAGCACACACAGAATCTCACTTTGGCCACTTTCTTTTTTCTCTCTGCACTTTGGACAATGAAAATTGAAATATGTAGTAGAAGGCAGAAATGTGCACAGAGATGGGCTCATGAAGCCCAGCACAGGGAATGTACCAAATTAAATGCCATCCAGCAAGAGTAGGGAGCCAAAGAGCAGAGAGATGGGGGGTGTAAGATGCAGATCAGACAAAGCAAGAGAGTGTAAGTAAGCAAGGGTGTGCTGGCATCCCAGGTTCCTGGAAATAGAGGCATAACATGATGGTGAAATTATTGCACCCTCCTGATGGATTCCCTGCCTCATACTGGCCCGCTGTGCCAAGTGGGCCTTCCTCTGCTAGCTGCAGCATTATTTTATCTTCTGGTGGGAGCCCTCACTCACCGTGGTGGAGAGGACTTGATTAATTAGCAGAGATTTCCTTCACACAGACAGCTGGCTCGCTGGTAAGGCCAGAGCTATTTAAGGATGAAAACAGAGCACTGGAGCTGCCTCCCCATCCTGGCCCTGCAGCCACTCCCTCACCTGCCCGCAGCCCACACCCAGGGGTCAGCAAGCACACTCACACAGATGCCCTCTCTCTCTGCTTGCCAAGGCAAAACTCCATTTCTTTCCTTCTTTCCTGGGCTAATTTAGAAGGCACCAGCAATGAGACTTCTGGGAGGAAATGGCACTTTCTCTGTTAGAAAACAGGGTGTGATGACTGAGGCTACAGTTGGATTAGGTGGGCAGAGGGTGGGATCCATTCCTCTTCTTAACAGTTTTGTTCCGTGGACAGGTTTGGGGGGGTTCAGGGCCTCCCTCTTTTCAGGACAAATACATCCATCTGGGGTGCTTGGCAGGGGGCTCCCCACATTGCTCAGCTCATTAAAAGAGCCTTGCCTTAGAGTGGCACAGGTAATGAAGCATTGCGGGGTGCCTGCCGGCTCTAATAAGATGGAATGAACTGAGGGGAGAATTAACCTGGTAGGATTAGTTCACTCTGCAGCAAGATGCTTGGAATCACCTCTTACACCCCGTGCAGGGAATCTTAAACACACTCCTCTCTCAGGAAGAGTGCTGGCTGGAGAGGAGGGTGCAGGGCTAGGCTGAGCTAAAAAAAGACAAGCAGGCTGTAGAGCAGAGGCCCATGGCTGAGGGGCCACAACACAGCTCTCTTCTGGGAGGATGCCAGTTTTCTTTCCAGGACAAGCCTCAGAATGGTGGGCTGAATCAGAACCTACAGAGCCCCTTGGATTGTCCAACCTGACCCCATCCCAGACGTCCAGGCTGGGCCAGGGTTGTGAGGGGAGGGGAGAAGGCAATTAAGCCTCTAAGGGCCATGCTGTATTTGGTGATACCAGGGCGCCTTCCCAAGATTGAAATTATAGATACTTGGCTTGCCAATTCTGACCCTAATTCAAGTGTTTCCTGGGTCACAGCAGGAGGTGGAAAGAACAGGAAGAACACCTACCTACAGAACTAAGGTCATCATCATTCAAATTCAGTTGTGCACCTACTCCATGCCAGACACTGTGCTAGGTGCTGTGAATAGACACATAAATAAGACGTGTCCTCTGCCCTCGAATTTCTCACAGACTGTAAGAGAGAGATGAGCGGGCATCTAGCTCCAATACTGGGCACATGCTTAAAGGCAGACAGGAATCAAATTAATTCTGCTTGGCAAAAGTAATGGCAAAATTCTCAGGGGGCCTTTACAACAGAAACAGGGTTTCTTTGCCTTCTTCATTCCTTCTAGGCTGTTGCACCAAAGCAGAGGGTCAGAGAACACTGGGGGCAGATGGCATCTCAGAGACCCAGTGGTTCCAGCATTGTGATTAATCCTGGGCCCATGTTAACCATACAGATCACGAGGTGATACCTGAGATGGACTGAATGAGAATTTCCTGTAGTGCCTGGGAACCTGCGTGTAGACAAGCATCACAGGTGATTATGGTAATTGGTTGAATTTGAGATAGGCTGAAGTAGACCAGTCTCTCCTGTTAGAGAGGGGGCAAGTTAGTCTTGAGATGAGGGTGTATGATGATGGGTTCAGGACAATAATCTGGTACACAGGTAGCACAGAGGCCCTGAGCTCAGATTCACTCATTTCCAAATTCAACCTTCTGTTCACTAAGGAGGCTGCATATGGCATTTCACACAGCAGGGGAGGAGCTGAGAAATACTCTGTAGGGACCCAGGACACATAACATTCTGTGTCAGGACAAAGTCTCCTGTAGGACTCAAGGAACAGATCCAGAAAAGGGGGGAGAGCTGGGGTGTTTGGCAAATTACCATTGCTCTGTTGGCTCTGGCTATCTACATCCCCTCTTAACCCCACTGCTCCAGATGTGGCTTGCCTCATTCCTGGAAGGTCATGTCTTCCTGATTGGAGGCTAGCAAAATGCCAAAACAACTGGTGGTTTGCTTATACTCTGAATACGGATGGCGATATTTAGGAGGTAACAAAGCCTTACCACAGAAAGTTGCCAAACTCTTGTTTCCAGAGACAATACTATAAGAAATCCAGGGAGCAGAAAAAAATGTAACTTTAAGGCATAATAGCTTTCCTGAAAAAGTACCAGATGCCTTTTCAATCCTAGGGTGATGCCCTTTATAAAACCTCTCACTTGTGGGGTGCCTGGGTGGCGCAGTCGGTTAAGCGTCCGACTTCAACCAGGTCACGATCTCACGGTCCGCGAGTTCGAGCCCCGCGTCGGGCTCTGGGCTGATGGCTCAGAGCCTGGAGCCTGTTTCCGATTCTGTGTCTCCCTCTCTCTCTGCCCCTCGCCCGTTCATGCTCTGTCTCTCTCTGTCCCAAAAATAAATAAACGTTGAAAAAAAAAAAAAAAAAAAAAACCTCTCACTTGTTGAGCACGAAGCTACTGTTGTTTGCTAGCCTGTGGCCCTGGCTTACCAGCCATCTTCTATCCAACATGAGAAAAGAAATGTTTCCACCAAGTGTACGTCCTGTTATGTCTAAGCTATCACCTTTACTGGTTCCGAAGGCAAACATTCTAAATATGTTTGCCTTTCAAGCTATGGGTGGGCTGGCCCCATGCCCACAGCTGTCTCACATCCTGTGTGTCCCCTGCGGGCACAGGCCTTTGACACCAGCACCTCCTCTGATCCCACCAGGGCTCTCTGAGGTATGTAAGGAAGAAATGCAGGTAATACTTCTACTTGGCAGGTGAGGAAAAAGGCTCTGAGAGGTTAAGGACTTTTGTGCTAATGCTGCATGAGTGGTAAATTTGGGACACACCTAGGTATCTGGATTCTAAAATCTACCCCCCCCCCCCCCGACACTCCTAAATCTGATTGGGCCAGTTTCACCACCCAACATTCATTTCCACCACTGAGACTGTGCAAATGTTTTCCCCTCTGGATGGCCTTCCTTTACTTCAACTTTCCATACCCTTCAAAATGTATCTTGAAATTCCTCTAAGAGGCCTTTTTTAAAGACTCTAGCCCTCAATCCTCTCTGAATCTGAATGACACTAGTTAGTGCTTAATTATGTTCCATCATATTGTTTGCTAATTATCCAATGTGTGCCATTTTTCTCAGCACATCTAGTTTATAAATTTCATGAGAACGGCCACTCATGATTCTTTGATCATACTCAGCCCAATGCTAAGCACACTGTTTAAAGCTTTTTACTGAAAATCTGCATGGAGTAAGCCAGTGGCATTTATCTTCCTAAGGGAATTAACGACAATGACCCCATTTAGCATATCTCAGTGTGTTTGGTTTCTCCCCATCTTATTAGCTTCCCAACAGAAGCTATCTGGCTCAGAAAAAGCATCCAGCTGTTCAGAGCAGCTGGAAGCCAAGTAAGGGTTATTTTGGGATGAGTTATTTCTTGCTTCTTAAGTCCTTTCAAATAATATTGTCTGAGATGATGCTGCTTGATGGAGAGGAGTCCCCTCACTCCCACAAAACTGAGATAGAGAAATTGCTCCCGAGGAAGACCAAGCACAGGCTAAGAAGAGCAGGAGGCAAGATCGCTCAGCTTTGGCAGCCAGATGTTTTAGGAGCTCTTGTTTGGTCCTTATCATTGCTTCTGTACAACACCTGTTCCTAGGGGCAGTGAGGGACAGCTGATGGCTTCAGAGGCTGCAGCAGATCCAAACTCACTTTCATGCATCCCTTCATGCACTAAGGGTCTATTATTTGCTTATTCCTTACTCTTTCTCTGCCTATAAGCATGGCACACTCTCAATGGGGTTGTAGAAAAGAAACATGCATAAAAATAAATGAGGTAATTGCAGTTTGATAAGTGTTTGGAGGGAAATAATCTAGCTAAAGGGAATAGTAGAAGGGAGTTGTGGGTGGGGGGTGTGAGCCACACTAGACAGGGTGGTCTGGCTGGTAGTGGAAGGTGCCCTGAGATTAAACTGAGACTTGAGGGAGAAAAGCCCACCAGCCAAAGACTAGGAGAGTCTTCACAGGAAAGGCATGCACACACACTAGAAAAGCTGGATGGGGATGGATGGAGGCCAAAGTGGTGAGAGGAGCGAGGTGGGGGAGTGTGAAGGAGGCACCCAGTAGAGGCAGCACAAGCCATTTCAGCAGCCCAGAGTGGTGGGGTAAAGAGGAATGAAAGATAGACAATAATGACTATCATTTATTCAACGACTGTTCATTGTGCATCTATTTTGTGTCAGGCAGGAAACGAAACATACAAAACTCCTCTCCCTCATGGAACACAGTCTGGAAGACAATAATAAATAAATAAAATATATAGTATGCTTGAAAAGGAGCAGTGCCTGGGAGAATATATAAAAGGGGAATACAAAGAGGGTTGAAGTTTTAGATAAGATGTCCAGAGAAGTTCTTGTTTTTTTTTTTATTTTTAGTTTCAGTTTTTTATTGAGAGAGAGAGAGTGCAAGCAGAATACAGGTAAGGGGAGAGGAAGAGGAGAGAGAATCTTAAGCAGGCTCCACACTCAGCACAGAGCCTTACACGGGGCTGGATCTCATGACTATGAGATCATGACTTGAGCTGAAACCAAGACACTTAACCAACTGAGCCACCCAGGCTCCCTGAGAGTTCTTACTGATTATGAAATTTAGGCAAAAACTTTAAGGAACCGAGCATATTTTGGAGAAAAGCTTTCCAGGCAGGTGAAACAGTAAGTCCATGAGTCTGAAGATAGGAGAATGCTTGTCCTGACCCAGGAGCAGTGAAGTGGCCAGTGTGAGCAGAGAAGAGTAAGCAGGGCTGACAACAGGGATGTACCAGAGGTAGGGGGAGGGCCAACCTTGTGGTCCTAGCAGGTCAGAGTAAGGCATTGTAAGGTCACCTGGATGGAGCTGGAGCTTGAAAGGTTTCATCAAAGAACTGAAATGATCTGGCCTCTTTAACATTGTACTGAGAGCTGTTCTGAGGGCAGACTGGAGTGACGAGGGTTGAGGAAGAAGTAAGCCAATAGGTCTTGCCATAATCCCATCCTGGATGGATCATGGCCTGCAGAAGCATGGTGTCAGGGGACTCCAGAGTGGACAGATTCTTTGTATATGCAAAGGGATGGTAACTGTATTTACTGATGGATTGGATGTGGGATGGGGAAGAGGGAACTA
This sequence comes from Herpailurus yagouaroundi, assembly GCF_014898765.1. NCBI lineage: Eukaryota > Metazoa > Chordata > Mammalia > Carnivora > Felidae > Herpailurus > Herpailurus yagouaroundi. Next base: position 24,747,438 of record NW_024412402.1, on the reverse strand, counting down.
TCAAGGGTGACTCCAGGATTTTTAGCTTTGCAATTGAAAGAATGAAGTTGCATTAACTGATATTGAGAAGAAAGTTGGAATGTTAGTTTGAACATCAAGAGCATGATTTTAAGCATATTAAGTGTTAGTTATCTGTTAGACATCCTTATGGGACTGTTTACCAGCAGTATGATAAATGAGTTGAATTTGGAGCAAAGGACAGGGCTAGAGATACAAATCTGGAGTCAATAGCACAGAAATGACATTTAAAACCAGAGACTGAATGATCAAATCTAGGCAGTGGGAGTAGATAGGGAAGAGGTTTAAAGTCTGAGACCTGGGGAACTCTAGAGTTTAGAGGTGAAGCAAAGTGGAAGGAAGGGCAGAAACTGACAAAGGGTGGTCAAAATGTTGTTGGAAACCAGGTGGGTGTGTGATCCATGAAACCATACTAAGAAAGGTGTTTAATGAGGACAAAGTGGTCAACAGTGTAAATACTAATGATAATTAAGAAAATGAAGACTGAAAATTTACATTGGCTTTAGCATTGGATGACACTGGTAGCCTTAACAAGGGTTTTTGGAAAGGTAGGAGAAGACATGGAAATAGTATGATTTCAAGACAGAATGAGAGGAGATCCACGTGTGACAATACGTACAGACGAGAGTTTCAAGGAAATTTGCTCTAAGGAAAGAGAAATGGGGAATAGCCAGAGGAAGAAGCATGGTTGAGAGATTTTTTTAAATAGGAAAAACAGCAGTATGTTTGTATTTTGATGGAAAAAATCCAATAGAGTGAGAAAAATCGATGCTACAAGAGAAAGAAAGGAAAATTGCTACAGCATCATCCTTGAATAGATGAGGAATGGATCAAATAGACCAGTGGAAGGCTGGCCTTAGACAGGCACGCAGTCACTCACAGTGATAGGGAGAAGGGAATGTTACACGCACAAATTCTGGAAGGTGGATAGATGGGTCGTGGGAACTTGTGGCTGTTCTTTTCATATTATTTCACTTTTCTTAATCAAATAGAAACAAGGTCATCGCTAAGAGTAAGGATTGGTGAGGTGCTATCAACCACTGAAGACGAGAATGCATGACAAAGGTGTCTAGCTGAGTATACTCTAGGAGAGTATGCCAGTGCACCATAGCCCAGGATCCCAGGCCCCATTGTTTGCCAGCACAGTTGTGTGTTTTTCTTAAACATGTTCATTGCAGGTGCAGTCCCTGCAAATGGGACTGGGATTTAACTGAGTGCAAGAAAGTAAGTGGTAGTGGAGAGAAGGAGGGAAAGAGCACTAAAGGGTGGAGCATAAACACTGACATGGCACTTACCTTGGGGATGTAAGAAATATGAGATGGGGACGGGTTAGAGAATTAGCGCACCAAATATTCTGGGGGTGGAGGGGTAGGATGATGGCTGGAATTAGGCTACCCGAGGAAGTATTCTTGAGATTTAGGAAGTGGTGGTCAGAATGTGGCACCTCTTAAATTAAGCATACGGGGAAACTGTAGTCCTTGGTAATGATGAGCTCGAAGTGTGATTGGGTGAATTACAAAAGAGGAAAAGTTGCATGAAGCAGTAGAGTTTGGGGTTTTCAAAGCATGACTATTTGTTTATTAAATCACCAAAGTGAAGAAAAGAAGAGCATCAGAAAAAGGGATTATCAATAGCTAAATTCTTCAAGGTAAAAGGGGCACAAGATAACTGTAACAAAGATGGGAAGCAGATGGTTTTGTCAGGTGACATGAGATCCCACACAAGGGGGTTATAGGGAAGTTAGGGAGATAGCTCTAAGGAGCAGGAAGATCCATCCCGGGAGGGCCAGAGGCCAATATAGCCTTTGAGAGAATGGAAGAGGAGGCCATATCCTCAGGGAAGAGCTGGGTTTTAGTTTAGAGGCACAAGTTGGAGAATGTGAGGACATGACTGGCCTTGAATTCTGGAGGGTGAGTGGTAGGGTGTCAGGAGAATGAGAGGGAAGGAGAAAAGGTCAGAAAAAGTGATGTGCAGAACCGCGGGTGTCAGAAATTGGGGTGTGAGGACTGCTTGTGATGTCTGGATATGAACACGGAGAAAGATGGACAAAAATACCTAAGATTTAGTGAGTGTATTCTATGTGCTGGACATGTTTCTAATCTTTCTATATGCATTAACTCATTTGTTCTCACAACAACTTTAGGAAGTAGGCAATGTTATCTTTATTTTATAGATGAAGAAAATGAAGCACAGAGAGGTTAAAAACTCACCCAAGTCACATAGCTTGTTGAGTACAGAGCTAGAATTTGAACCCAGGCAGAGAGATTCCAGAATCCATGCTTTCCAACACTATTTCATTCTGTCTTCAGACTAGTATTTTCACTGTCCCTTATCCGTTATGTGGTTTTGAGGAAATTGATTAACCTTTCTGAGGTTACTTATAACATCTGCAAAATAGGAGTGATAATATCAGAATTAGTGATGCTATACCTGGAAATTGTAGTAAAGGACTCAGACAATTAGTAGGGAAAGTGATATTTAGGCATGTGACTATGATAAGGGGCAAGGTGAGAAATGCTATTTTAATAGAAGCACCATATGTTGTGGAAGCAAAGGAAGAGAAACACAAATTCCTGGTGATTCAAGCAGGGAAGGACTTTGTATTCATGAAAAGTGGCTGTATTTAGGGGATGGAAAGAAGAGAGAGGCACCGATCCTGTGCAAGGTATGGCCAGATTGTTCAGATTCTGTTTTCTGCATGAGAGGAGACACTCAAGGCTTAGTTGACTGAGAACTCTGATATCTCCAAATACATACCTGTTGCCTTTCTTTTCTCTTTCTTTCTATTTTTTTAAGCAGTCTTCTAAAGAGTAGAAGCAGAGAGAGCAGATAGTGAAGGAATAGAGTGGAAACTGACTTCTCAGTAATGATATGCTCTGCAGACTGAGATAACATGAATGAAGGTGCTTAGGAAACTGTGACTAGAAATGTGCTTGCTAGAGAAATGTGGGGTGGTAGAGGGGCATTGACAGTGGAGGAAATGTGAGTTTTCAGATGTGGACCAGATATTTCTGGAAGAGTCTGTCTCAGACTAAAGATTGATAATTATAGGAAGGTTGCAATTCTTTTTAGAGAGAATGGAAGACAGACAGACAGAAGGACAGACTCTTCCAAGGTTCCTGTTCCAGTATTGAACATCAAGTTTGTGCTGGGCTCAGGTGTACATGCTTGCAATGGCAGCCAGACAGTGTGAGGTCCATCTGTCAGAGCAAAACAAAGTACCCTTGTCAGGTGGCTGCTTCTATAGAGTGTGAGGCTTAGACTACTTGCTTTATACAACAGAGACTTCACATGTTGCCACTGCCATTTGAACCAGTAGTGTTAACATGGATCCTGCCCCCAAATGACAGAGTCAAAATATCCTCCTTCACACAGAATTGTCCTCAGGGATCTCTAAAGTCTCTATTATTCCACCTTGCTGAAATTCCCTTTCTCACCTTTGGGTAAATCAGGACTCATGAGAATAAACTGTGCTTGCAGCAACAGTGTCTAAAGACTGATCACTGACCTGGTAGCAGGGCAGTTGAGGTTTGGAAAGTAAGCAGACCATAGATAAAGGAACTTGTAGACATGTAAATGCTGGTTTTACTGACTGTGAATGCCCACTCCCCCACACCACACTCCAAGAAGTTCTCTGAGCCAATACCTCCTGGGATAGAGAGGATGGTATATACACTGAGCAACAGAAAGACAAGACAGTGAGTTCAGCAAGAAGGATTTGAGGTAGACTTATTCCATTTATTTCTCTACTGCACCTTGTAAGGGTGTCTGTAGGAGATCTAAGTCTAGCAGGCTAAGTCTCCACTCTCCTTAAAAGCATATCTGTGGCAGCTGGGGCACAAGATGGGAGGAGGGAAGGCAGGGACAAAAGGGTGTGGACTGCATTAACCCTGACACAACACTCCCCCAGAGCTGAGAGTGGCTAGATTTTCCAAAGGTCTTGCTTTTCCAACAGGTCCATTTGCTAAGCTGGGGACATTTCAAACTCCTGTCTCTTTTTTCCTCCTTGGAGCTCCGCAGGTTTTCTCTTCCTCTGCATACAACATGCATACTAATTGGAACCTCTCCCTGAGAAGAAGCCTTCTTTCTGACAGATTCTTTAAGAATAGACATAGGTTTTGAAAAACCCAAGATGGCATTGCCTGTAATTATAAAGTAATTGGTGTAATTGAGAGCTCAGGGTCTTATGCAAATCACTCTCCTCTTTTTAACTTTACATCAAGACTATTTTTATTTTTAAATGCAAAAAAAAAAAATAATCCATGTGCCTTTGGGTATGGCACTTATGCATTTTGGCCTGGTCCCCTGTGTGTGCAAAATGTTAGAGTAGCTGTGGAGGAAGAATTGGCCTTGGATGAAAGATTAAGCCACTTTTGGTCCTCATGCATCTTGCAGAAAGTCACCAGGCTTCTCTCAGCCTTTGTTTTCTTCATCTGTAGAACAGAAAATATAAGAGTAAACTCCTTTTGTTGAAGGAATGGAAGAATATAGATGTATGAGCACTGTAGGGTATACAGTACTGTCATGATGTTACATTTCCCGTTCCCCCTTGTCACTCTTTTCCTCTTGGAGGTAGAGTGTGGTGCAGTGGGAAGGGCAATGATTTGGAATAGCAAGCTGGAGTGCATGTCACAGCTCCTGTTTATAAACTGAATAAGTGACCCTATTTTTTCTCTTGTGTATAAAGTAGATTGTGGTGGTGGGGGGGGGGGGTGTCAAATGGTTGAATGATAGGATCAGTGGGAAAACACTTTGAAAAGTTCCTCTGGCCATTGAACTACTTGTTTAACCAGTGACGCACCCCTGTGTACTTTGTCTTCACTGAGGTTTTGTGAACACTTGCAGTAGCTGCTATGATTTTTGCTGAGGGGAAATCTTCCAGTGTGAGACTTCACCAGTGCCCTCGTTGGGAGTGTTTTTAGTTTCTTGTGGCTACTGTAACAAATAACCACAATCTTGGTGGCCTAAAGCAATAGAAATTTATTCTCTCACATTTCTGTCCAGCAGCACTAAGCTCCCTCTGAGGACACGAAGGGGAAATCACTCCACTCATTGTCTCCACCTTTACCTGGTTGTCTTTGTGTGTCTTCTTGTGTGTCCATGTAATCTACTTGTGTGTCTTTTTCAAGGACACATGTGATGGCATGTAGGATTTACCCAGATAATCGAGGGTATCCTCATGAAAGATCTGTAACTTAATCACATCTGGAAAGACCCTTTTTCCAAATAGCAAAACATTAACAAGTTCCTGGGATTAAGACTGTGGTGCCATTATTCAGCTGACCATAGGAGTGAAGGCTCCTTGAAGCTTTCCAGGTTGGAGTCATATCTCCACTACCAAGGGCAAGTTATTTAATCTCCCTGTATCTCAATTTTCTCATCTGTAAAATGAGGGTAAATAATAGCATCTACCTCACAGGGTAGTTGTGAGGGCTAAATAAATTAATATGCAGAGATCACTTAAATAAGTCCTTGGCTAAAAGTAAAGCTCTCTTGAAATATTCAATATCATTATCTCTGGTATCATCTATTTATCTATCTATCAATCTACCTATCTATTTTTTCCTTTGTTAATGAATTTATTCATTTAATGAAAGGTGCTGACCCTGGTGTATACCAAGATCTGAACAAGCCTGGGACTCAACAATGAACAAGAGACATGTCTTGCACACAGATCCCAATTTAGCAGAGAAAAATTTAAAAGTCTTAAGTCTTGAATAAAAGCAACTTACAAGGAGATAAGGTGGCCCCAGTTCATGTCACAAGCTTGTGGCTTATTTTGTTACTGTTTTCACTTTTTCCATAATTAACTATTTTACAGTTTATTTGTACATCTCTGGTTTTCCTCTAATACCTTGTTCCCGATTTGCCATCATAGTTTCCTCCAAACTCTTCCAGGATTTGATTAGATTTGGCCTATACAAATTTTGTGGTATGACTTTTCATTGGCTAAAAATTATTTTTTTATAATTAAAAATATTTAACAATTTAATGATATGGTTTGTTTTTACTTTTACCAACATTTCATGATTTCATAGAATTTAATTATATCCCCTCTTAACATACTTTTTCATGTTTTTGTTCGAAGAAATAAAATGTTTTTACCTATATAAAAGAAGGAAATTATTGACTCTCATGATATATTGCATTATATCATAAGCTAGTACTTTCTAATGTTTCCTTATCAATAATTGCTACATTGACCCCTCTCCTCTGACACCAACAGTCATGAACTTCAGGCCTTGAAATAATTATGCTTATGATACAAATTTAATTAAGTACATATTAATTAAGTTTTAACCAATAAAGAAATATACACGCTTGCCAATCAGTATGTCATCAAGCTGATTTGAAATACTTATATCAAAACATAAAAACACTTGCTATTTGGGGCATTCCATTCCGTTTTAAAATAGCACATAGACCCTCAATATGTTAAGACTACATATTAAAAACACACTGTTAACATTATACTAAATGGTGAAAGTCTGGAAGATTTTCCTTTGTAATCAAGAAAAAGACAAGGATGCCCATTTTTACCACTTCTACTCAACAGAGTATTGGAAGTTCTAGCCAGAAAAATTAGGCAAGCAACAGAAATAAAAGGTACCCAAATTGGAAAGGAAGAAGTAAAAATATATCTGTTCACAGATGACATGATCTTATATTCAGAAAACCCGAAAGTCTGTTAGAAGTAATAAATTCCATTAAGTTGCAGGATACAAAATCAACACACAAAAATCAGTTGTATGTTCCACATACTAATAACGAATAATCTTAAAAAGAAATTAAGAAATTGATATTATTTACAATCGCATAAAAAAGAATAAAAACTTAGGGATAAACTTACCCATGGAAGTGAGATAATAGTATATTGAAAACTACAAATCAGGGCTGGAGGAAATTAATGAGGACATAAATAAAGGGAAAGACATCCCGTATTCATGGATTGGAAAGCTTAATAAGTATTAAGATGACATTACTACTAAAAGAGATCTACAGATTCAATGAAGTTCCTATAAAAATCTTAACTTGTTTGCAGAAATAGAAAAATCCACCCTAAAATATATATGAAATCTGGGGCTCCTGGGTGGCTCAGTTGGTTGAGCGCTCAACTCTTGATTTTGGCTCAAGTCATGATCCCAGGGCTGTGGGATCGAGCTCCATCTCAGCTTAAGATTCTCTCTCCCTCTCTGTCCCCCCCACCCCCAGCCTTGTGCTTTCTCTCTCTCTCTCTCTCCAAAACAAACCCAAAAAAATGCATATAAAATCTCAAGGGAACTTGGATAGCCAAAAACAATCTTGAAAGAAAGAACGAAATTGGAGGACTACATTTCTGGATTTCCAAACTTACTACAAAGCTATAGTACACACTGCTTTGAGTGTGATACTGGCATAAAGGTAGACATATACAATGATGTTGATCTTTGAACAACATAATGTTTAGGGTGATGACCCCCATGAAATATAAAATCTCTAAAAACTCTCTAAAAACCTAACTACTAATAGAGTACTGTTGATCAGAAGCCTTACTGATAACATAAAGACTCAATTAACACATATTTTGTATACGTATTGTATACTGTATTCTTACAATAAAACTAGAGAAAAGAAAATGTTTTTAAGAAAATCATAAGGGAGGGAAAATACATTGACAATACTGTACTGTTTTTATTTAAAAAATCCACATATAGGTAGAATCATACAGTTCAAACCCATATTGTTAAAGGGCCAACTGTATAAAAAACTGATTTTCAATAGAGTTGCCAAGGCCATTGAATGGGGAAAGGACAGTGTTTTCAACAAATGGGAAACTGGATATTCACATGCAAAAAAAGAAGTCGAACTTTTCCTTTACATTGCATACAAAAATTAACTCAACATAGTTAAAAGACCTAAATGTAAGAGCCAAGACTATAAAATTCTTCAAAAAAACGTAGGGGGAAAGCTTCATGATATTAGATTTGGCAATGATTTCTTGAATATGAAACTAACAGTATTAAGCAACAACAAAAATAGCTAAGTTGGACTTACTCAAAGTTAATAAAACCTTTTGTGCATCAAATGAACTATCAACAGAGTGAAAAGGCAATCCACAGAAAGGGAGAAAATATTTGCTAATCACAAGGGATTAATATCCAGAATATATAAAGAACTCCAACCCAATAAAACTAAACAACCCAATTAAAATATAGGAAAAGGAATTGAATAGATATTTCTCTAAAGAAGATATAGAAATGGCCAATAAACATAATCAACTATGCTTAGCATCACTAGTCATTAGGGAAATGCAAATTAAAACCACAATAAGATATCACTTTTATACCCTTAAGGATGGCTATTATCAAGAAAACCAGAAAATAACAACTGTTAGCCAGAATGTGGAGAAATTGGAGCCCTTGTGTATTCCTAGTGAGAATGTCAGATAGTGTAGCCACTACGGAAAACAATATAATAGATCCTCAAAAAGTTAAATACAGAATTACCATTTGATCTAGCAACTCCACTCCTAGGTGTGTACCCAGAAAGATCGAAAGCAAGGATTCAAACAGCTATTTGTACGCCAATGTTCATAGCAGCATTGTTCACAATAGCAGAAAGATGCCCATTGACAGATGGATGGATAAACAAAATGTGGTGTATGCTACATTGGAATATTATCTAGCCTTAAAAAGAAGTGAAGTATTGACACACATCCACTGACATGGATGGACCTTGTAAACATTATGCTAAATGAAATCAGCCAGACACAAAATGACAAAGATTATATGATTCTACTTACATGAGATGATTAAAATAGCCTAACTCATAAAGACAGAAAGTAGAATAGAGGTTACTAGGGACTGGGAGAAGAGAGGAATGAGGAGTTAGTGTTTGTTTAGTGGGTACAGAGTTCTAGTATAAGATGAAAACCTCTGGAGATAGATAGTGGTGATAGCTGCATAACAAAGTGAATCTACTTAATGCTACTGAACTGCACACCAAAAAATGGTTAAAATGGGAATCTTATGTGTTTTTTATCATAATAAAATTAACACTTAGATGCCCTTGCTTTCTTGTAAGACAAGAGGCCACAGAGTGGAACTTGAAGGGATGTCACAGCACAGCACAGCCCAGTACATGTCACAAAACTTGTGGTAAGTCCCCAGCCTACATCCCTAGTTTTTTGGGCAAAGAAGTAAAAAGTCTGGTATGTTCTTGGTTGGGAAGAAATCATGATCTAACTACTGAATAGTAATTCATCAGGAGGAAATTGTAGGGCTGCTAACAGGGCTGTTGATTGGTAAGAGGAAATAAAGTCAAGGTGGTATGTTACATGTTCCTACAATGGGTAAATGCTAGTGAAGATCCTGAAAATCCAAGGGCTCTTGACTGGGGACTGCATTTTGCCATCCTGAGCACTTGCCAAAACAAGACATAATTGAGAAGTTTTTTATATGTACTGGTCACGGTACTAAGGCAAAGATAAATTCTTTGAAGGAGCTTACCAGCTTGTTGGAGACATGAGGAATAAATACTTAAATAAAGGAAACAGTATTTCAAGACAATAGCTGAGCTATCACACACAGTTTGTGATTAACTGCCAAGGCAATTGGAGAGACACTAATTCTCACAGAGCTCATGGCAGGGCTTGATCACTTGAGACTGGTATTGCCTGGTGGTGTGGAGGGGCCAGGTCCTGGGCCCTTGCTCCGGCATCACCACTTCTTATTGACTCAGGACCTGTGTCTGAACCTCCTCAGTGCTCTATTTTCTCACCTGTAAATGGAGTAATGTTATTTCTCCGACATGGTTGCTGTGAAGGTGACATCAGGTAATGCATAGGGAGCACTTAGTGCAGCACCAAGCACATTTAATACACATTGGAGATCAATCTTGAAGGGGGAAGGAGAAGAGGGGAAAAGAGATTCTAGGAATGAACAACAGTGAGATAGGTGGCTGGTGTGTTTGGGAGCAGAAGTAGTGAGTGTGGCTGTAGTGGAAAAATGCTTTCTCTTATGGTTTTCTTTTCCTGCACAGAGAAGGTTAAATTTCTACATAAGCTACAGGGCTTATGGAGAAAATGTGGGTTTGCACAGTCTTGGAATGGCTAGCTATGAGACAGGAGGAAAGCCCTGCTGTGGGCACACTCTTACTGCCTTTTCTGGGTCCTATATCTCTTTAGCCAATGTTCTCTGGGTTACCCAGTACCATAATCCTAACCATTTAGCCTTAATGCCAATGTACAGACTGGCCATGGGAGTCAGCATCCCACTCTGGCATGTTGTGAACCATCCTTGCAAAGAACTTTTCAATCATTTATTAGCTCATCAGAAATTTAATGAGAAGTGGGCAACATAATTTCTGCCTCATAGAATGAGATAGGGTTGTTTGCAGGATATTTATGGTCTTCAAATGGTGCAATACAAGCAATAATGTTACTTTGCACTAATGAACTTTGAGTAATATTCAGTAGATATCAGTGGTTACCCTGTGGGGGAATGGTAAATGGCTAAAACAATGTTTTAATGTTTTAATTATCCCATGTTTCTTGTGTAGTGACTTTTACCAATATTTCCCTGAAATTGTAGGTGTTTATGTTGTGATTCTATGAAATTATCTTATTTTTCTAACTCAGGTCTGTTTAGGTAATTAAGTAATCTGTGTAGTAAATGTCATAGCTGAATGCTAGTCTTATTTCAGTTTTCTCAATGAAATAGATTTATCTGCTCAGTGAACAAGGTAAACCAAGAACTTGATTACTGTTCTTCAGAATGTTTTTCTTTTTCTTAACATCCCTTTCAAGGAGTTCTATCTATAGAGATACAATTATAGTCATAGAGATGGGTCAAAGGACCTTCCTCATCCTCCTGGCTTGGATAAGACACAGACAGCCATGGCACTGAGTGGGGATTGATGGTGGCACATTTCCAATCTCCACCTTATGCCCCATTCTGCTTTTTTCTTCCTGTCTCTCCTTGGCTTCTCTAGCTTCGTTTCTAAACTCCTATCCCCCTGTTTCTTCCTGCTGTATGTCATCTGACTTTCAGAGATAGCTGTGGCCATACTGTGCCTTGCTGGCTATAGTGGCATACAGGGCAATGGAGGTGCTCATCTGAGGCCTGGCTCCTGCATAAATTCTTGGGCCTTCTCTCCTCTATCTCTTTCATCCCCAGATTCTTTGTTAAAGCCTGGGTTGCACTGACTATAGTCAAAGAAGATCTCCAAAGCCCCATTCATTAATTACTCAACAGGTGTTTATTGAGTATCTACTACGTGTCAGATACATACCTGATATGTGTAGGGAAATACTATTGAACGAAACAAAACTCCTGTCCTCATGGAGCTTACCCTCTAGTGAGGAAACAGAGAAGAAACAGTACAGAACAGGTGTATATATGGATTCTTAGATGGTGATGGTGGCTTTAAGAAACATTAAAGTACTGATAGTAAAAAGATGGTTAAAAAAGGCCTTTCTGGTAAGATTGACATTTGAGGGAAGATCTGAATGAAATGAGGGAGATAGACACACAGATCTCAAAGAGGACACACATTGTGGACAGAGGGAACAGAAACTATAGAGGCCTAGGTCAAGAGGATTCAGGGTATATTTGAGGGGCCGAGCATTGTTCTGAGGTTTGGAGGGGGTGAGTGAGGAGGGGAATGCTAGATGACTGGTCTGGCAGACTAATGATCTCTTTTTCTGGCAAATTATCGAGCTAAAAAACACTGCATCTTTCTTTTGATAGTCACTTCAACTGATGTCTTTCTGTCCGTATTTCAATATTTTTTTAGGACACCGAGGAGAAGGAGTGTAAAGTATATATCTGTTGCTTTTTCCACCTACCATCCATTTTCCTGTTCTTTGACAACTGTACCCTGCTTTCATGGAACTGCCTCATCCTCTGACTAGCCCATGGGTTCAGTTATGGTACCATTCCCCACTGACAGGCCACCCTGATTCACATGTGGTAGTTCCTTGGCCATTAGGTCACAAGGCCTGAACTGAGCCAATGAGACATGAGGAAACTTTTGCTGGTAATACTGGAAAAGAGACTTGCTTCTTCTCACTAATTAAAGGCCATGTGAGTTTATGATAGGCAATGACTGCAGCTACCTTGAATCCATCTGGGGAGTCTGTCTGAGAGTGGAACTGAAGTAGACAGAACCTGAGTCCTGGTGACATAATTGGAGGCCTTGAATCAAACCAGACTTGAAATCAGTAAAATACCTTGGGTTTTCTGCGAACCATTAACTTTTATTATTGGTTAAGCCAGTTTGAGTGGGGTTTAAAAAATATTTTTGTTGCTACTTGCAGCATAAGCAGCTCTCCCTACTTGACATAGGGGATAGGAGATGGTGTAGTGAGGCAGCTAAGACCACAAGTTCTGAATTCAAAACTAGTTTCTTGACTTTTAACTTATCTAGGCATAAATGTCATCTCATGTCAAATATGAGTAATTATAGCATCCACCTTAAGATTGCTGTGAACATGAACAGAACATATGTAACTTTGGAAGCACATACTAAGTGCTATCTGAGTGTCTGAGGCTGTTATTATTTTTCCTACTTTTCAAATAAAGTTTCTGAAGCTAGACTATATAATTTTAAAATATTTATTTATTTTTTGGAGAGTGCAAGCAGGGGAGGGGCAAAGAGAGGGGGACCGAGGATCCCAAGTGGGCTTTGAGCTGACAGGCTGACAGCAGCAAGCCTGACATGGGGCTCGAACTCATGAACCACGAGATCATGACCTGAGCCAAAGTCAGACACTCAACTGACTGAGACACCCAGCTGCCCCTGAAGCTGGACTATATTAAGCGACTTCCACCAGTGACACACAAAGTCAGAGTTGGAGCTGAAATTTAACTCCAGGATTCTTCTTTTTCTTTTTCTTTTTTTTTAAGTAGGCTTCATGTTCAGTGCAGAGCTCAGTGCAGAACTTGAACTCATGACCCAAAGACAAGACCTGAACTGAGATCAAGAGTCAGTCAGTTAAACAAGTGAGACACCCAGGTGCCCATCAAACTCAGGATTCTTAAGGGGTGGCTGTCAGTAGTTATTCATCCATTGTAAAAGGCATTTCTGAGTACCTACTATGCTCCAGTACTGTTCTGGATCCTGCACAAAGATCACAAATTCTGCACAGACGAGGGCTGCTATTCGAATACATTATTTCCCTCCAGTTCTAGTACAAGGTTCTTTTCCCAGTGGGTGATTAATCAGTGGTGTTGACTAACCTTCCCCGACACTACTCAGCCTCCCAGGGAGGCGAAGCATTTTCTGGAGAGGGGTTATTTGGGGAATCAGTGATCCACATAGATGGAAGCCTGGCTCCCGGGGCCGGGCTCTCACGGTTGGCCCGGCAGCACCTCCTCCCTACAGGGTGGCAGGGCCAGCAGGTTGAGTCTTGAAGCTGCCCTTTTGCCCAGCTTCCCTGGGCTTCTGCCTCAGCAACTTGCTCTTGGTCTCATGATAAATTCATTATCAGAAAATGAAGCTGGAGTTTCCTAGTGACATAAAATATTGATGAGAGAAATAAGGACTAAGATAAATTATCGGGTGCTACTTGAGAGGCCTGCTTGATTCTGTTCTGCCAGCTCTGCATACATTTGTTCTTCTCCCTTTTTGATTTGTTCGGGCGAGGTTTGGTCCTCTTAATAGGAAGCATGTTGGAACACTAGTGAAGTGCTCCAACCCCAGCGTCACACCAGAGTGGGAAAATAGACATGTCTCCTGGTTACTGTCAAAACTATGAAACCCAATCCTGCCACTTAACAACCTTCTTGGCAGGTTCTTGGCACCCTCAGGATAGCATGCAAAAACACATCGCTCCCCTGCTCAGAAACTGCTAATGGCTTCCAATTGCTGCAGAATAAAATCTAAGTTCCTTAGGATGCCATTCAAGGCCTTTTGCGATGCTGTTCCAGCCTGCCTTTGCAGTCTAATCCTCACTGTGCTACACAGAACCCCTGCACTTTGGTACATATAGATTCCTGGATTTTCCAATGAGTGTCAGCCTCCAAGCTGCTGTGTTGTTTCTTGCCCTGAAATACCCTTTCCCAACTACTCGGCATATTGAGATCTTACCACTCACTCAAGGGCCAGCTTGTGTGAATGCCACTTGATTCACAAAAAGTCTTCTTTGAAGTTCTCTTACACAGAATTAATTCATATTGAGATAAAACAAAATAAATGTGCCCAGTGTTGGTAAGAACATAGAGAAATGGGTGTTCTCCTTCACTGCTATGATAGTGTAAATGGTCAGCTACAGGTGTCAGAATACTTAACCAGGTTCAGAAGACAGCAGTTCCACATCTGAGAATTCATCCTAAGGAAACAGGAAGGAAGGAGTAAATTTTATTTTAAATATAAGGCCATTCATCATAGTGTTTTTTATTTTTTTTTAAATGTGTTTTAAATTTTTATTTTTTGAGAGAGCACATGTGTGCGAGCACGCATAAGTGGGGCAGGAACAAAGGGAGAGGGAGGGAGAGAATCCCACACTCAGTGCAGAGCTCAACGTGGGGCTCCATCTCATGACTGTGAGATCATGACTTGAGCCGAAATCATCATAGTGTTTTATTTTTTATTTTTTTAATATGAAATTTGTTGTCAAATTGGTTTCCATACAACACTCAGTGCTCATCCCAACAGGTGCCCCCTTCAATGCCCATCACCCACCCTCCCCTCCCTCCCACCCCCCATCAACCCTAGTTTATTCTCAGTTTTTAAGAGTCTCTTATGGTTTGGCTCTCCATCTTTTTTTCCTTCCCCTCCCCCATGATCTTCTGTTAAGTTTCTCAGGATCCACATAAGAGTGAAAACATATGGTTTATATACACAATGGAATACTACTTGGCAATAAGAAAGACTGAAATATGGCCTTTTGTAGCAATGTGGATGGAACTGGAGAGTGTTATACTAAGTGAAATAAGTCATACAGAGATAGTGTTTTTTATAATTATGCAAAATTGGGCAAAATCTAAATGCCTACCAATAGGGAATTTGTTAAATAAATTGAGATACATCTATATGATAGAATGATAATCATGTATTTAAAAATTATGGTGTAGACAAGTAGCTGATGGTATAGAAAAATGTTTGTGATGTTTCAGTAAGTGAAAGAAACAGAATATAAAATTGTATGAAATTTTTGGGAAGGTGGGGGGGGGGAAGAGAGAGAGAAAGATTGAGAGAAAGGAAGAAAGAGAGATTGAGAGAGATTTGAGCCTAGAGAAAGCATTGGAAGGTTACATGCCAAAATGTTGGGTTGTGAGACCACAAGTAATGTCTATGCTGTTTCTCTCCTACAATCCCAGTCAAGAGAATTCTGATGTAAATAAGCTGCCACTCATTTCCTTCATTGTAAACCTAATTTTCCTGACTTTGGCCCCATAGTAGATGAATGTAACACTTGATAATCCTTCTTATACTTTAATTCTGTAAAACTGTCCCCAGGCTCCTGCTCTGCAGTTAAAATCACTCACTTGCCGTGATATTTGTCCCAAGGGCCTCCTTTTTCTTCTTTTGTTATGTCTGTGGCTTTCCTCCCAACCTTTTCAAGTTCTAGGCTTCTCACATGGCATGTGGTTTTAATAAAGGTCTGACTGATGCTGTGTTCTATAATGTAATTTTCACATATTTTTATGTCTAACCATAAGAGCTCATCCTTATTATTTTTAATGCCTTGTAAGGGTGTGGCAGGAAATTTTTTCCAGCAGAGGTTTACAGCCATATTCTTGGACACATGCTTTGGGACATTGTGTTAGGCAACGGTCTCCAGAGAAATAGAAGGAACAGGATATGTAGATATACATACACAAAAGAGCTTTGTTATAAGGAATTAGGTCACACAATTAAAAGTCCCAAGATCCTCAGTCAGCAAGCTGGAAACCCAAGAAAAAATTGAAGTTTCAGTTTGAGTCCAAAGGCAGGAAAAGACAGATGTCTTAGCATAGAAGTCAGGTAGGAGGAGCTCCCTCTTACTCAGGCTTTGTGTTTTATTCAGGTGTTCAATTACTAGATGAAGCTTGTTCACACTAGGGAGGGTGATCTGCTTTGCTCAGTCCAGCAGCTCAAATGTTCATCTCCTCCAAAACCCCTCACAGATGCATGTCTGACCAAATGTCTGGACACCCATCACAGAGATTTGAAGGCCAGTTGGTGATAGATACTCTTCCCGCCACAAGTCATGTACACTCACCAGTGTCATCATTTTTTCCTTGGTGTTCCTAATCCTTGGTGTGTCCAGACAAGATAGGAACCCCTGGACACAAACAGCTGCTTTATAAAAGCTAGAATCATAGGATGTCAGAAGTGCAGCAAGGAGGAAAGTGAGGTCTACAGAAACAGAGAGACTTGTCCAAAACCCCAAATCTTTTAAGTTGGCAGAGCCAGGACTGGACACAGGGCCTGTGTGTCATACTGTCCTGGTGTGTTCTTAAGGAGGGCAGGAAGACAAGAAAAAACCCAGTCCTTATGGGTCTTGGAAAAGGAGTTCAACCTCACTACATCCTTGGTAGCTTGCCATACCCCTGTTTCCCTCTTACCCTGTTCACTTCCGACTGTAGACTGTGTTCTGTGCTGATTCCTGTCTCCATCAATACTTTCTGACATTTTGACACATCTCTCCCTACAAGTGCAGCTGTGGTGTTGTGTCAAGTTGTGTGGAACAAAATTAATTAATTAATGTCTGTGAAAGCTTTCTGAAAATGAGGAACATGGTCTTACACCAGTGCAGGGAATGCTTCTGCTCACCCTTTGTGAAGTTCAGGGCCTGTGAAACTGCTGGAATCTGGGGGTGGAGTGGGTCTTAATGGCCCCTGACCAGTCCAAGAAGGAGGATCTGGAATACCCAGAACCCTCTTTAAGTTTTCCAATTTGGTTTATTCTGGTTTTTGCTGTTGGATTGTTTGCTGTGTTATTGAATATTTTGTTTTCATGAAAGGCTCTCTTCTTTTGAAATCTGTGTCCATCTCACCCCATGGTTTTAATGTTCAGTAACTTTTAAGGTCTATCCTACAAAGTGTCATACTGTGACACTATTTCTGCTTGGAAGATCCTTCCATCTAAACAGATGGGACAAATTATAAGCTGAGAAGACTGAGTGTGGAGCCAGGAGCAAATTATGCCTCAGTGCTCCTAATGTCCACTTGCACTAACAAGTCTGGGTAACCAGATTTCAAAGTCTTTGGCTTCAGTTCCTTGGGAGACAAGCATGTGTAGCTCCAGTTGACGCATACTGAAGCTTTTGCAGTTTTGTTTGTCATTGTTGCTTCTGAGCTCTTTGCAGATATTCTAATTTAGTATTTTTGCAGGGATTAGTTTTACCCCAGAGTATTACATAAAGTACATGTTCCTTCTGCCTCCTCCTCCCCAGTGCTCTGCCCTCCCCTTAATTCTTTCAGTAAGCTGCCATGGCTTATAGAGTCCAGGCCCATCAGGGGAGCAGAGATCTCTGCATGGGCCCCATACCCTCCTCACATACTTAAGTCTCCAGTGGGAGGGGTGAGCAAGTGTATACAGAAGGCAGGATGGAGCAGACTAAAGCATTTTGGAACTCTGGAGCAGGAAAACTGAAATCAAATCCCAACCCTTAGGTGTCTAGGGGCACGGTTTCCCAGGTGAGAGCCTAGCAGGGTACCATGGTGTTTTAACGTGTCCACATGCCTCAGGCTAGTGTTCTAATCAGCTCAGGGCTGTGCTCCTCTCCAACCCAGCTTAACCTCAAAGTCTATGCCTTTAGGTGGACAGGACCCACTTCCACCCCCCAGTGAAGGGTAAGCTGCATATGGGGTAGCTTCCACAGCTCTGTCCCTGGCCCTTAGTGCTGGTGACTGAAGTCCTTAGAACGGGGGGGTGAATCCGATTTTGAGTTACTCAAAGAATCTTTGCAGGGTTTAAACTAGAGAATTTGATTTAAAACCTCTTAATACTTACTTTAAAAGACCATAACTACTTCCATAGGAGGCAGTTCTATTTAAAAAGTGCATTTGAACTTCAGTCTTTGAAAGCATGGAATAGTTAAAAATAGATGGTGGCCAAGATTCTCCAGCTTGTCCCTGACTCAGGATGTTCTTGAAACCAACCACCAATCAACCAACCAACTAAAACAATTTCCAATCTGAAAACTGGGCATTCATCCTCTGACCTGGAGCATTATCCAAATCCCCTTGTCCCTCCATCCCTGTTTCCCCTCCCCCATTCACCCCTTCTGATTCTAGTTCCTGCTCAAACCCTTTTTGGACTATTAGCCTCAGAGGAAATCACTGATCCTGACTCTCCACCTAACCTGAAACTAAGTCCTGGGGTTGCTGTGTTCCACAGGAGGAGGGCAATGGGAGAACGATCCCGTGGCTGGTCAGTGACGAGAGATAGGAAGGAAGAAGCAACTTAATTTTCTGAGGCTGGTTGTAATATCAACCTGGAAAGTGAAGAAAACAACTGGGCTGCACTAGCCCTTGCCTCCATGTACTGAGCACAGATGGAGCACCTAGCACTGGGGGAAAGCTTTGTGTGGAGTCTCAGTCCTATGAAGTTGTCTTGTTATTATCCCAGTTTACAAAGAAGATAAGCAACACTGTCATACAATTAAGTAGCTCTCCTTTGGTCTTGGTCACACACTATTAAGTGGGAATGCTGATCCTTGTACCCAGGCTGTCGGGTACCTAAGCCCACTCTCTCAGCTATTACAGGCCAAGGATCGGTCAGTGTTTTCTGTAAAGGACCAGATGGTAAATATTTTGTGCACAGAGTCTGTTGCAAGAATCTATATTAAAGTGCCGGACTCTGCCTTTGTAGTGGGAAAACGGTTGTAGACAACATACAAACAAGATGGGCTGGATTCAGCCATGGGCAGCAGTGCCATGTGCCATGGCTAGCAGTGCCACGTGCCATGGCTAAGGGCAAGTGTATGGCCTTCAGAGGGAGAGAGACCTGAATTGCATTCCTTACCTGCTTATCAGGAGATCCTGGAGTGCAGATTCCTCTTCTGTAAAATGGGGATAACAATACCTATCTGGGCATGGTTGTAAAAGGATTTAATGAGATAATATATGTGAAAGATTCACCCAGTGTCTGGCACATAATTATCTTTCAATAAATGTAGCTTTTTTCCTCCCTACCTAAGGGCAGTCCTGAAGGAGGGAATCACTAGCTGTAGAGCCCCAGGGAAGGAATAGTAAGTAGCACTTAGACCACAATCTCTGATGTGCAGAGGGCTTTCACAGTATTGTCTCATCTGGGTTTCACACAAACCTGAAATAGACCTGCCAGATCATAAGGCTGCTGCTGTCTTACAGATGAGAGAATGAACACTTAGCGCAGGTAAGAATTCCAGACATTTCATAAACTCAAGCCCCAGTTTTGCAGCTTCCTTTGTGGCTCTGTCTCAGTTTCTTTTATGTGAAAAGGGGGGTAATGAAGCCATTCATTACCTACAGTGGGAATTACAAAGATTTAATGTTAACAAATCTCTTTTACTACCCTTCTGAAAAGGCCAATTTGCTGCCCCTCTTAGGACTCTCTACAAGAGTCCCCCCCCGGGGAAAGTCACAAGTGTTGTCCCTCTGAACGGCTGGGCCAGCTCTGTTCCTCCCTGGTCTGCTGTGTTTTCTCTTCTCTGCCCCACCTCACTACCTGCAGTTGAGTGGCATGAGGCTGCTGCTCTTGACCCTTTAAATAAAGCCATGAACTATATGAATGGTGATGGCAGTCAATGGGAAGTGACCATAATACCTTTTTAAGAGCATACATGGGTGCTAACCATAGTGGTCTGACCTTCCCTGACTAGCAGACACATGGCACACACTGAGCCCTACCATGGATATCATGTGCTGGAATAGTAACAGGACACACAATGCTCACAAGGAAACCAGCGTTGGTCCTGTCCAGACTTGGATACTTCTCCTTCAGGCAGAGCACTCTTCCTGGAGCAATTATTCTTCATTTATTGTTTGTGAGGGTGGTTGCAGTAGTAGCAATAGGAGTACTGAGTACACAGTTGGAAAAGGGCCCTAATTTTTTTCCCTAATAAGCCAGTGGAGCAAAGCAATTTAATTTAAGAAATTGTTGGATTCATAACAGTACGACTGTTTCCCACCATTCACTGCTCTTTGCAGTGTTGGTTTAGGGGCTCCATCTCATTGCCCATAGTGAGTCTTTTTAGGCAGGTTTCTTAATCTTCGGATGCCACAATTTCCACAAATTGGAAATAGGAATAATGATGTAGGAGGCATTTTGATAACTCAACAAGTTGATGAATGAAAAAATACTCTGTTAAACTGTAGGATGTGGGTCAAACATAAATCTTCTATGTGTATATGAACCCAAAAATATTTCAAATGACACTTCAGGGGTCAAGAAACCACAGCCCATATGCAAATCCAGCTCACTGCCTGTGTACTTCTAGAAATTCATCCATTTCATCTAGGTTATAGATGATACATAATTATTCATAAAATCCTCCTTATAATCTCTTATACTCCTGTAAATTTGGTGGTGATGTTCCTTCTTTCATTCCTGATTCAGTAACTTGAATCTTGCTATTTTTTAAAGAGTTTTTAAAAATTTATTTATTTATTTATTTATTTATTTATTTATTTATTTATTTTTGAGATAGACCTGCCTGGAGCAGGCAAACTGAAATCAAATCCCAACCCTTAGGTGTCTAGGGGCACGGTTTCCCAGGTGAGAGCCTAGCAGGGTACCATGGTGTTTTAACATGTCCACATGCCTCAGGCTAGTGTTCTAGCTGAGACAGAGACAGAGCATGAGTGGGAGAGGGGAAGAGAGAGAGAGAGCGAGAGGGAGACACAGAATCTGAAGCAAGCTCCAGGCTCAGCACAAAACCTGATGTGGGGCTTGAACTCCTGAACTATGAGATCATGACCTGAGCACAAGTCGGACACTTAGCCAACTGAGCCACCCACGCACCCCCTTTTAGTCTTGCTAACAGTTGTCAGTTTTCTTGCTCTTTTCAAAGAATTAACTTTGCTTTTGTTGACTTTTATTTATTTACTTTTTGCTTTTCCATTCTTAAAAAAAATTTTTTTTAGATTTATTTATTTTTCAGAGACAGAGTGAGACAGAGAGTGAGCAGGGGAAGGAAAGATAGGGAAGGAGACACAGAATCTGAAGCAGGCTCCAGGCTCTGAGCAAGCTTTCAGCACAGAGCCCGATGTGGGGCTTGAACCCACAAACTGTGAGATCATGACCTGAACCACAGTCAGACACTTAATCAACTGAGCCACCCAGGCCCCCTGCTTTTCCATTCTTTATTTCATGTATTTCCATTTTAGTCTTTAGTCTTTATTATTTCTTTCCTTCTTGCTTCAAGTCTCATTTAATCCTCTCTTTCTGGTTTCTTAAAGGTGAATATTTACTTATTGATTTAAGATCTCTATTCTTTTAAAGTATACACATTTATAGCTATAATTTTCTTTATAATCCTTGATTTTGCCACATCCCTTTAGTTTTAGGATGCCATGTCTTCATTTTCATTCATCTCGAAGTGTTTTTTAATTTTCCATGTGATTTCTTCTTTGGATTATTGGTTATTTAGGATTGTGTTGTTTAACTTCAATGTATTTTTGAATTTTCCAGGTTTCCTTTTGATATTAATTTCTAGTATCATTCCATTGTGATCTGAGAACATACTTGGCATATCAATTCTTTTAAAAATTTATTGGGGCTTATATTATGACCTAACATACAGTCTGTTCTGAAGAATGCTCCATGTGTACCCAAGAAGAATATATATTCTGCTGCTGTTGGGTGAAATATTCTATAGATGTCTGTTGGTTTATAGTCCTGTTCAATATTTCTACTTTTTTTCATTAATCTTTTGCCTAGTTGTTCTACACATTATTCAAATTTTTATGTTGAATTGTCTGTTTCTCCCTTCAATTCTATCAGTTTTTGTTTCATGCATTTTTGGGCTCTCCAGTGAGGTGCATCCCATATTGTTACATGTGACACTTCAAAGCATTCTTTCTTGGGCCTGATAAGCTTCTGTCTATCATGTTATATTTGTTTCCTTAACCTACTTTCTCTGTGGTACAGTCAGGTTGTATCTGAGTATCCATCCAAGGCTTTGTGACTAGTTTATTCTAGAACTTGCTCATAATTGATTCAGTCTTTCCATTAAGTGGTACTTTTGGATGATGCTGGATAAAAGGTTATAAAATTTTGGAAACTGAAAAGCCTTTGGATATTATTTGTCTCTTTTTCTCTTTTCTTTTTCAGATGAAGAAAGTGGGGCCCAGAGACGTGAAGTGATCTATTTGAGGTCACACAGCAAATTAATGACAGAGATAGGGCTAGAAGTCAAGCTATTTAACTCTTCATTACTCCTTTTACTGAACCATTCATATCTACATATTGTTATTCAGTGGTTTCTTCGAGCATATCTATAGATTTGTGCTTTCCTGGACACTCACTGGGGAATCTTGTTAAAAAATGTTTATGTTTATGCATATGAAATACATGTGTATATATTCCCTGTTTGTTTCTCTCTCAGGGATTGTTTGGGACCATAAATTTGCATTTCAGGAAATCTCCCTCAGGAGGTTTCAGGAAGCCAAGTAATCTCCTAGGGGAGATTTCCCAGTATGTTCCCAGATGCTGATGCATAGACAGGTTGGGACACACTGGGTACTTCCATAGATTCACAACCCTTACTTGATCCTGTGGTTTTATGACATACACACTCTAGTACAGTTTTCCTTAAAAAATAGCTCTTTTTAATAATCTTTTAAATCACTTTGTCATTAGTTTTATTTATGCCTAAATATCACAATTCTCTGGACTCTTCTCTTTTCCTTCTATGACATAGCAAGTGAAACACTAAAGGTAATGAGCAATTCCAGATGCATCTAGGCAGGAGCCAGGAGAGGGGATTGACTTGTTAGTGGGAGACAGAACTGAGAGGATTTTCAGTCTCCTCATGCCTTGTGGGTGTGTGTGACTTTTCCTTTATGTGCTCAAAGCTGGAGACTCAAGGTTTATGGAATCATAGAAAAGCAAGGAGACAATTGCTATCCCATTGTAGGCAAGGCTATAAATCAGGGATTTTTTTTAAAAAACATTTTTTTTCAACGTTTATTTATTTTTGGGACAGAGAGAGACAGAGCATGAATGGGGGAGGGGCAGAGAGAGAGGGAGACACAGAATCGAAGCAGGCTCCAGGCTCTGAGCCATCAGCCCAGAGCCCGACACGGGGCTCGAACTCACGGACCGCGAGATCGTGACCTGGCTGAAGTCGGACGCTTAACCGACTGCACCACCCAGGCGCCCCTAAATCAGGGATTTAAAAACAGATCTATGGATACTAGAGACCTAAGGATGGGTGCCAGAGTTTCTATGAACTCTGTAAAAGTCTAGTCCAAAGTCTGTGTGCACACACTTGCATTATTCTGAGCAGAGGCCTTATAGGTTTCACCAGGCCCTCTGAAGTCCCATGACACCCAGTAATGAAGGACTTCTGCTAAAACTGGTTCTTTGCTAGCAGGATCATCTCGGGTGCCAGATTAACACCTCCAGTGTGTGTGCTGGGGCCTTTGGTTAGTCACTCAGGACTGTAAGACTCCCCTAAGGTGTGGATAATTGAGGAAGAGTAGAAATAGAATTCAAAATACCCAGTTATGCTTTCTTTAAGAAGACATTTCTTTTTCCTGCTAAAAGAAGCACAGAATAGACAGGCTGAGCAGATAGTAATGAGAAAGAAATGTGAACATTGAGGAATATTTATAGTATTTATAAATTATCAATAGTTATTTAAAGTGTTTGGCCTCCTCAGAATGGAGAGCAAATGTGAATACAAAGTTTTTATGCCAAACTTGACATTAAACAACAAAGTAAGTGCTAACACAGAAAGATAACCTGGGGCAGGAGATTAGCAAACTTTTTCTGTAAACAGGCAGACAGTAAATATTTTAGTCTTTTTGGCCAGACAATGTTGTAACTACTCCTTTACTATTGTAACATCAAAGTGGCCACAGACAGTATGTAAATGGATTGATATAGTTGTATTTCCAATAAAACTTTATTTATGGACATTAAAATTGGAAGTTATATATTTTGTACATGTCACAAAATATTTTTCTTCTTTTGATTTCTTTTCAGCCATTTAAAAATGTAAACACCATTTTTAACCTCTGGGACATACCAAAACAGGCAGTGAGCTGGATTTGCATATGGTCTGTGGTTTCTTGACCCCTGAACTAGGATGACCTAGAAGGTTTGGATTTTAGAATTCAAACTGAATGAGCAGTGTTCTCCAATTTGATTCAAGCTTTGGATCTTAGAATTCAAACTGAATGAACATTGTTCTCCAATTTGACTTTGGCTACAGAACCCAGAAGTAAGTCAGACAGCAATTATAATAATTGAGTTTTAATGTCAGAAAGTACTTAAATTTGATTAAATCTTGTTCTATATTATATCTTTCTTTAATTATGCCTAGCCACTTTTCCGCTCATAAAGGGCTTGTACATAATGATCTCATTTAATTTTGTTAAAAATCACTTAAATTTGTTTTATTCATATAAGTAAAATATGAAACTGTTCTTATTGTAAAGAAAAATAATGAAACAAAAAAAAAATCTCCATTTGGTACCTTCTCAAGTTCACTGTTCTTACCAGAGGAAAGTTTTGAGTTTTGGTGTGGATTCTTCCAAAACTTTTCTTGTGTATTTATATAGAATTTGTACAAATAGTAGTGTTTTGTGAGTTTTTCTCTTTGTTTAAGTCATCTGGTAACATGTATATATTCTACAATTTGTTTTTTGTTTCCTTATAATAAATAGGTCATTAAGACCATCTCAAGTCAATGCATGTAAAATGCCTATTTTATTGTAATTTATTCAGACTAGTCCATAGTTTGTATGTATCATAGCTTGTTTTTTCTTTATTGATGATTATTTTAGTTGTTTCTAATTTTTGTATTACAAACAATGGTTCTGTAAACATTGACACATAAAGAAGTATGTCTGGATAGAGGGTCATCCACATATTATATTTTATTAGATGTCATCTAACTCCCCTCCAGAAAGAATGAACAGTTGTACAAGAATCCATATCACCCTGTAGCTTTGCTTTGTGTGTGTATGTGTGTGTGTGTGTGTGTGTGTGTGTGTGTGTGTGTGTGTCAGTAAAGACCCAAATGTTATCTCCTTGATTTAACTTGCATCTTTTCACATTTATTAGATGTATTTCCCTGTTTGCAGCTTTGTAAATGCTGTCTTTGGTTGCATAGACATTTGTTTGTAGCTATATTGATAATCTTTCTTCCTTGGCCATTTCTTTTTGTATCTAGTGTAAGAAACTAGATCTTTGATCATAAAAATTAAAGATTTCTGATCAATGAGGAAACTGTTGATGACTTAAACAGAAAGTGAAAATTTGATAGGTATTTGCAAAATAAAATAAATGAGATACTAATATATAATTCATACAAGGAGTTTTTACAAGTCAAGTAGGAAAAATATTAAAAACCTAAAATAATAATAATATTAATAATAGGTATCAATGGCAAATGACAGAAAGGGTAATCTCAATAGCTTGCAATGTCAGTAAAAAGATGCTTAATATTACTAGGAGTCAGAGAAATGCAAATAGAAGCAGCCTTGAGCTCAAAGTTATACCTATTAGATTAGCAAACATATAAAAGTTAAATAATACAAAATGTTGCTAAGTACCTAAGGAAATGGGAAGACTCTTGCCTTGCCACTAGGACTAGTCTGCTTGTCTGCCTCAACCATTCTAGTCATTGTCTTGAACTTAGTGTTCCCACTCCTTGTTGTGTACCCAGAACTCTCATTTGAGTCCAAGAAAGTGCAGGCTTCTTTGTGGTAGCAGAGAGCTAAAAGCAACCTAAATGTTCATCTCTAGCTGAATGGATAGGCCAAATGTGATGAGTATTAAGGAACCATACTTAATAATATGGAGTGGAGAACAGAATGTAGGACAGAACAGGATCTATAACTCAGTACTATTTGTGTATATTTATCCCATTAATGTAAACAAATGTCATGCAAGTTCATTAGAGTGGGTGCCTGTGAGGAGTGGGGGAATTGGAATGGTGATCTGGAAGAAAAGCAGGTAAAACATAAGAAAACACCTCTATACATCAATGATAAGGGTCTACTACTGGGGAGTCTGATTAACTTAATTCTCTGCATCTGCATTTCTACAGGGAGGCAGAGTCTTACTGCATTACTAGAAACATATTATCCTATAGTTATTTCTAAAATTCATATTACTTGCTTTCTAGATTTAGCTTTTGTTTTTTATCTATCAGGATTTGTTTTTCTGTATTTTTTTTTTATATTATTTTTTTTTTCAACGTTTATTTATTTTTGGGGCAGAGAGAGACAGAGCATGAACGGGGGAGGGGCAGAGAGAGAGGGAGACACAGAATCGGAAGCAGGCTCCAGGCTCTGAGCCATCAGCCCAGAGCCTGACGCGGGGCTCGAACTCACGGACCGCGAGATCGTGACCTGGCTGAAGTCAGACGCTTAACCGACTGCGCCACGCAGGCGCCCCTGTTTTTCTGTATGTTTTTAACTAGAGATGTAACTTAAATATTTTCTCATTGATAGTCAGTGGTTAAAAAGTCCATGTTTTCCTCACTAACTTGATATGTCACTTTTATCATATGCTAAATTCTCACATGGATATAGGTTCCTTATTTATTTATTTATATGATTTATTTTCATATTTTGTAGACTGTTCATGCTATTTTAATTTCTATAGCTTTATAAAATGTTTGTATATCCTGCCGGATAAATCCCTACTTACTGTTCTTCATTTTTAATATTTTATCAGCTATTTTCACACTTTTGTCATCTATATAATTTTTTAAGCTGCTTATAACTTTCATAAAAAATATGGAAATTTTTGATGTGAGTGAATTTATTGTTGTGTTTATAGACTAATTTGGGGAGACTATTTAAGACAATGAGCATGGTATGCCTGTCTACTTATCCAGGTCTCTGTTTTCTTTAGTAAAGCTGAATAGTTTGGTTCATATAGATCTGACACATTTCATATTAGGTTTGATCATAAGAATTTCATGGAATTTTTCCTGTTATTAACATGGCTATTTATATTATAATTTTTAAAATGTATTATTTCTGGGCATTCAAATTGTTTGGTGAACTGTTGTCAATCAATTCTTACAGCTTTAAAGTTTATTCTTGTGGACTTTTTAAGGCAGACACTTATACTTAACACATAATGACAGTTTTCTTTTCTCCAGTATTTTTTTAACTTTTTAAAAAAAATTTTATTCATTTATTTTGAGAGAGAAAGAGAGTGTGTGAGCAGGGGAAGGGCAGAGAGAGAAGAAGACAGAATCCCAAGCAGTCTCCACACTGTCAGTGCAGAGCCTGATGTGGGGCTCGAACTCATGAACCATCGTGAGATCATGACCTGAGCCAAAATCAAGAGTCAGATGCTAAACTTAGCCATCCAAGCATCCCCAGTATTTTTTCTTATTGCACTGTGGAAAGCCCCCAGTGTAATACTGTTTAGCATTGTTGAGAGTAAGCTTCTTTACTTTGATAAGAAGGCTTCTGATATCACTATTTAGTATCAGACTGACTTTCATTTTCTGGTAATATTTCTTATTGCCTTCAGGGAAAGGAAGTTTTATATATATATGTATGTATATATATATGCATATATATATAATTTTTTATTTTTAAAAATGTACATCCAAATTAGCATATAGTGAAACAATGATTTCAGGAGTAGGTTCCTTAATGCCCCTTACCCATTTAGCCCATTCCCTCTCCCACAGCCCCTCCAGTAAGCCTCAGTTTGTTCTCCATGAGTCTCTTCTGTTTTGTCCCCTCCCTGTTTTTATTTTATTTTCGTTTTCCTTCCATTATGTTCATTTGTTTTGTCTCTTAAAGTCCTCATATGAGTGAAGTTATATGATTTTTGTCTTTCTCTGACTTAGCAAAATACCCTCCAGTTCCATTGATGTAGTTGCAAATGGCAAGATTTCATTCTTTTTGATTGCCGAGTAATACTCCATTGTGTGTGTGTGTGTATATATATGTACACACACACACACACACACACACACATATATATATATATATATATATATATACACACACACACATACCACCTCTTCTTTATCCACTCATACATCAATGGACATTTGGGTTCTTTCCAACTTTGGCTATTGTTGATAGTGCTACTATAATCATGGGTGTGCATGTGTCCCTTCGAAACAGCACACCTTTATCCTGTGGATAAATGCCTAGTAGTGCAATTGCTGGGTTGCAGGGTAGTTCTATTTTTAGTTTTTTGAGGAACCTCCATACTGTTTTCCATAATGGCTGCACCAGCTTGCATTCCCACCAACAATGCAAAAGAGATCCCTCTTTCTCCACATCCTCGCCAACATCTGTTGTTGCCTGAGTTGTTAATGTTAGCCATTCTGACAGGTGTAAAGTGGTATCTCATTGTGGTTTTGATTTGTATTTCCCTGATGATGAGTGATGGGGAGCATTTTTTCATGTGTCGGTTGGCCATCTGGGTGTCTTCCTTGGAGAAGTGTCTATTCATGTCTTTTGCCCATTTCTTCACTGGATTATTTGTTTTTTGGGTGTTAGTTTTATAAGTTCTTTATAGATTTTGAATACTAACCTTTTATCTGATATGTCGTTTGCAAATATCTTCTCCCATTCTGTCGGTTGCCTTTTAGTTTTGCTGTATGTTTCCTTCACTGTGCAGAAGCTTTTGATTTTTGATTGAGATTCCAGTAGTTCATTTTTGCTTTTGTTTCCCTTCCCTCTGGAGACGTGTTGAGTAAGAAGTTTCTGCGGGCAAGATCAAAGAGGTTTTTGCTTGCTTTGTCTTTGAGGATTTTGATGGCTTCTTGTCTTACATTGAGGTCTTTAATCCATTTTGAGTTTATTTTTGTGGATGGTGTAAGAAAGTGGTCCAGGTTCATTCTTCTGCATGTTGCTGTCCAGTTTTCCCAGCACCACTTGCTGAAGAGACTGTCTTTATTCCATTGGATATTCTTTCCTGCTTTGTCAAAGATTATGTGGCCATATGTTTGTGGGTCCATTTCTGGGTTCTCTATTCTGTTTCATTGATCTGAGTGTCTATTCTTGTGCCATTCCTAAACTTTGAATAGTTTTTTTTAATTTATATATGAAATTTATTGTCAAATTGGTTTCCATACAACACCCAGTGCTCATCCCAAAAGGTGCCCTCCTCAATACCCATCACCCACCCTCTCCTCCCTCCCACCCCCCATCAACCCTTAGTTTGTTCTCAGTTCTCAACAGTCTCTTATGCTTTGGCTCTCTCCCACTCTAACCTCTTTTCTTTTTCCTTCCCCTCCCCCATGGGTTCCTGTTGAGTTTCTCAGGATCCACATAAGAGTGACACCATATGGTATCTGTCTTTCTCTGTATGGCTTATTTCACTTAGCATCACACTCTCCAGTTCCATCCACGTTGCTACAAAAGGCCATATTTCATTTTTTCTCATTGCCACATAGTATTCCATTGTGTATATAAACCACAATTTCTTTATCCATTCATCAGTTGATGGCCATTTAGGCTCTTTCCATAATTTGGCTATTGTTGAGAGTGCTGCTATGAACATTGGGGTACAAGTGCCCCTATGCATCAGTACTCCTGTGTCCCTTGGATAAATTCCTAGCAGTGCTACTGCTGGGTCATAGGGTAGGTCTATTTTTAATTTTCTGAGGAACCTCCACACTGCTTTCCAGAGCGGCTGCACCAATTTGCA
>NW_024412402.1:24711646-24712657 GCF_014898765.1 Herpailurus yagouaroundi | reverse complement strand
CTCTGCTTCTATTTCCTTTAGGTGTGCTGTTAGATTTTGTATTTGGGGTTTTTCTTGTTTCTTGAGATAGGCCTGGATTGCAATGTATTTTCCTCTCAGGACTGCCTTCGCTGCGTCCCAAAGCGTTTGGATTGTTGTATTTTCATTTTCGTTTGTTTCCATATATTTTTTAATTTCTTCTAGAATTTCCTGGTTGACCCACTCATTCGTTAGTAGGGTGTTCTTTAACCTCCATGCTTTTGGAGGTTTTCCAGACTTTTTTCTGTGGTTGATTTCAAGCTTCATAGCATTGTGGTCTGAAAGTATGCATGGTATGATTTCAATTCTTGTAAACTTATGAAGGGCTGTTTTGTGACCCAGTATGTGATCTATCTTGGAGAATGTTCCATGTGCACTCGAGAAGAAAGTATATTCTGTTGCTTTGGGATGCAGAGTTGTAAATATATCTGTCAAGTCCATCTGTTCCAATGTCTCATTCAGGGCCCTTGTTTCTTTATTGACCGTGTGTCTAGATGATCTATCCATTTCTGTAAGTGGGGTGTTAAAGTCCCCTGCAATTACCACATTCTTATCAATAAGGTTGCTTGTGTTTATGAGTAATTGTTTTATATACTTGGGCGCTCCGGTATTCGGCGCATAGACATTTATAATTGTTAGCTCTTCCTGATGGATAGACCCTGTCACTATTATATAATGTCCTTCTTCATCTCTTGTTACAGCCTTTAATTTAAAGTCTAGTTTGTCTGATATAAGTATGGCTACTCCAGCTTTCTTTTGGCTTCCAGTAGCATGATAAATAGTTCTCCATCCCCTCACTCTCAATCTAAAGGTGTCCTCAGGTCTAAAATGAGTCTCTTGTAGACAGCAAATAGATGGGTCTTGTTTTTTTT
Organism: Herpailurus yagouaroundi; assembly: GCF_014898765.1. Classification (NCBI taxonomy): domain Eukaryota; kingdom Metazoa; phylum Chordata; class Mammalia; order Carnivora; family Felidae; genus Herpailurus; species Herpailurus yagouaroundi. The sequence goes on along the minus strand of NW_024412402.1, from coordinate 24,711,767 downwards.
ATCCATTCTGATACCCTATGTCTTTTGGTTGGCGCATTTAATCCATTTACATTCAGTGTTATTATAGAAAGATATGGGTTTAGAGTCATTGTGATGTCTGTATGTTTTATGCTTGTAGTGA
>NW_024412402.1:24681575-24711636 GCF_014898765.1 Herpailurus yagouaroundi | reverse complement strand
ACTTAGTTCTCTAATTTTCCCCTCATACTCCTGGATTTTTTTATCTCTCTTTTTCTCAGCTTCCTCTTTTTCCATAACTTTATCTTCTAGTTCACCTATTCTCTCCTCTGCCTCTTCAATCCGAGCCGTGGTGGTTTCCATTTTGTTATGCATTTCGTTTAAAGCGTTTTTCAGCTCCTCGTGACTGTTCCTTAGTCCCTTGATCTCTGTAGCAAGAGATTCTCTGCTGTCAGCTATACTGTTTTCAAGCCCAGCGATTAATTTTATGACTATTATTCTAAATTCACTTTCTGTTATATTATTTAAATCCTTTTTGATCAGCTCATTAGCTGTTGTTATTTCCTGGAGATTCTTCTGAGGGGAATTCTTCTGCTTGGTCATTTTGGATAGTCCCTGGCGTGGTGAGGACCTGCAGGGCACTTCCCCTGTGCAGTGGTGTATAACTGGAGTTGGTGGGCGGAGCCGCAGTCAGACCTGATGTCTGCCCCCAGCCCACCGCTGGGGCCACAGTCAGACTGGTGCGTGCCTTCTCTTCCCCTCTCCTAGGGGCGGGATTCACTGTGGGGTGGGGTGGGGTGGCCTGTCTGGGCTACTTGCACACTGCCAGGCTTGTGATGCTGGGGATCTGGCGTCTTAGCTGAGGTGGGTAGGCAAGGTGCACGGGGGCAGGAGGGGCAGGCTTAGCTCGCTTCTCCTTAGGTGATCCACTTCAGGAGGGGCCCTGTGGCAGCAGGAGGGAGTCAGATCCGCTGCCGGAGGTTTGGCTCCGCAGAAGCGCAGAGTTGGGTGTTTGCGCGGAGCGAGCAAGTTCCCTGGCAGGAACTGGTTCTCTTTGGGATTTTGGCTGGGGGATGGGCGGGGGAGATGGCGCTGGCGAGCGCCTTTGTTCCCCACCAAACTGAGCTCTGTCGTCCGGGGGCTCAGCAGCTCTCCTTCCCTTTGTCCTCCAGCCTTCCTGCTTTCTGAGCAGAGCTGTTAACTTATGACCTCCCAGCCGCTAAGTCGCGCTTGCTGTCGGAACACAGTCCATCAGGCCCCTCTGCTTTTTGCAAGCCAGACTCGGGGGCTCTGCTTGGCCGGGGAACCGCCCCTCTGCCCCGGCTCCCTCCCGCCAGTCCGTGAGCGCGCACCGCCTCGCTGCCCTTCCTACCCTCTTCCGTGGGCCTCTCATCTGCGCTTGGCTCCGGCGACTCCGTTCTGCTAATCCTCTGGCGGTTTTCTGGGTTATTTAGGCAGGTGTAGGTGGAATCTAAGTGATCAGCAGGATGCGCGGTGAGCCCAGCGTCCTCCTACCCCGCCATCTTCCCTCTTCTGAATAGTTTTTTTTTAAGTGAAGAATGAATATCAGGTCTTGTCAGCTTTTCCCCCTTTGATTCTATTGTTGTGATAGTGATCCTGTATATTTTCTCTTTTAATTGATTTAATTTTCTCAAAACCTCAGCAGGATAGGGACTAAGACCTCCATTTTACAGAGAAGGAAACTGAACAGCATAGAAGATGAGAAAACTACTCAAGGTTGAAGAAGTAGTGTGGAGCAATGCACAATTAAAAACTGGATTTTCTGCATGGTGGTAGGCTGTTTCCAGTGTGACAGCCACAGCTCATTTAAGTTTATGAAACACAGATAGGGATTAGGAAGGTTCTAAAATTCCATGTTTGTTGATTCTGCTTTTGAGGAGGTATCTTATGAAAATAAAGTGTGTGCAAAATTTATCAATGAGGATGTTTATTGCATCACAAAGTACAAATAGTGAAAAAATAGAAAGATCCCAATAAGAAGTGAGGTGTCATCCATAACATAACCATTAAATGAAATGCCATATTCTTATTAAAATATTTCTGAGAACTATTAGTGATAAGAGAAGTGATAAGAGAAGTGCTCATTTTATGTGAATAAAAGCAGTAAGTATGATACATTCTTTAACAGAAAATTTTTTTAATGTTTATTTTTGAGAGAGACAGAGAGGGTACCAATAATAGGAGAACTCCTTGAAGGCTTTGGAATTAAGCTAGTCTTACTTATGCAGGCTCCTAAAGGACATTTGTTCAACGAGGTAGCTAGTCAAGGTTATTTGGGAGCTGCAGAATGAGCACTTTCTATTCCTGTTATGAAATTCTGGTTGTGTGCTGTGCCTGAGTCTGGTCAACCCTTGCACCATGTCAGTGAAAATTTGGCATCATCAGCCTTCTTTCTTGGTCTCTCTGTGTCTGTCTCTGTCTCTGTTTCTGTATGTCTTCACCACTCTGTCTCACTGTTTCTCTGTCTCTCTTTCCCTTTTTCTCCTGGGAATCTTTTACCTCTGCCAATTCCCCCTGCCCTCACACCAGCTGGCAGCTGTCAGGCTGTCACTACTGACTCTGTCCAAAGAGCCTGTCACTCTTCATTTTAATGATCCTCAAGACAAGGAAAAAGAGGCAGCTCTGTGGGTACCCTCTTCACCTGGAAATGAATTAGTGGCTCATTAGCTTAATGGGGAGCTTTTCTGGGCTCCAAAAAGAGAAATGGAGATGTTTTAGACTCAGGATACAGTCATGGACAATTGGAAACTGTGGCTCACAGTTCTCTTTGCCCACACTCTTAATTTTTTGGGTGATGCCTATCAATTGTTTTATTCCTTTCATCTTGCAAGCAACTTGTCATTTGACCTAAATGAATTTAATCAGCCCTGGTTTGGAAGAAGGGAATAGATGGTGGTAGGATTGGGGGGATTACAAGTAGCAAATGCCTCTCACAGCTGATATGAGAACCTGCAAGAAATTCCCTTTCTAGTTTGGTTCTTGTTTCTGCCTTGAATTCTTTCTTTCTAAGGCATGGATGTGGGAGCTCTCAGACCCTTTCATAGTTCTACAACATATTCACTATCAACTCCTACTGTGTGCCACGGGTTTTGCTAGGTATTTTTCAAGGCTTATGACATTTTATCCAGATAATAATCCAATTTGCTGAAAGCTGTTATCACGCCCATTTTAGAGATGCACAAACTGAGACTTGGAGAGGGGCAAGAAACTCAGTCAAGATTTCACAACTAGTATGGAGATGAGCATGGTAAAAATAGTTACATTTGCAGAGTACTTTCTATCTGCTAAGTGTGTTACCTATATGAGCTTATTTATCTTTACAGCAACTTGTGAAATTCATGCTGTTATCACCATTTCAGGGCTGAGGGAACTGAAGCTCAGGGGTTAAGTAACTTGCCCAAGGCTGTCCTGTAAGTGGCAGAAATGAAATTTGTACCTACCTAAATAGGTCTGACTCTAGAACTATTAACAACTATACTAAATTTCAGCAAATACTTATTTAGTGCCAATTACCTAGCAGGCACTATGTTAGATTCTTGGAATTGCAGACTGAATAATGCCACCAGAGAATGCATAGTCTTAGATAGAAGCAGACACAAAGCAGAATATTCCAACCTAAGAGAGCAAGCACAAAAGATGGACTCTGGGATCATAAGAGACTTCTTAGGGAAATATCTGATTTAAAGGTGAACCGGAATCAGTCAAATAATGTAGTTTTGTGGTGATGAACGGAGGGCAGTGGGATACTGCAGGTGGCAGAACAGTGGAGGCATGACAACACAAGGTTGTGGGCAGTTGGTGGAAGCCAACAGTTCAGTGTGGCTCAGGGATGTGGGGATCTAGGGTTGGGGAAGCACTTTGTCAGCAGGCAGCACCCTGATCATAGGAGACACATACCATGGGAGGGAATTTGGAATTTATGGTGGAGATAAACAACTGTGAATGGGATTGTCAAATCTGGAGAATGATCTGATGAGAATAAGGGGAAGAGAGATGTGAGGACTAGTTAATAGGCCTTTGCAGCAACTTAGACTTGGAAGACAAAAGCCTGAGGAGAATCTGCACTGAGTGTAATTTTCTGCACCCTGTATTTAGTCCAAGATACTGAGCTTCTCTTGGGTCAGATAGATGGGGCTGTTGACAGACCAGAATGCTTCCCATCTATTTTTGGGTTCTGAAAGCCAGGACTGGGGATTTCAGTTGGCTCTTCCAGGCCTGTACTAGGGCTACTATGGAGAGGCTGTCGATGCAAAGCTGCATTAGTTTCCTCTAGGTCTTTGTTGACAAATTCTAAATTTGCAGTTTAATCGTTTGGTTACACTGAGGTTAGTTTATAAAATTCATGAGCTGTTAGGGGAGACTTGGAAATCCCTACAGATCAGCACACACAGTGGCAGCCACCACCAGCCTTAGGAAGCACAGCTGCTCTGAACTCTCTGTGGTGCCCCTGACTGGAGACTGATTTCACCTGGGACAGATTGGTATTGAGATCCCCGAACCAACAAAATGTTTAATTCTAGATTCCTTAATTGTGTTGGGAAGGGGCTTTTGGAAATGATAAAATGATTAATGGAGCAAAGTGGTAGTGGCAGCAAAGTGGTGGCAGGCAGGGAGGCTTGAAGAAAATAAAAAGCAATCCACTTAGAGTGCATTTGAAAGACTTACCTGGAAGGAATATTTTCAAACCAGATCTTCGTGACTCCATCTTTTTGGGTAAGAAAAGTTAGAAAACATTACACGTTTTCTTATAAAAATATTTTGACTTTAATCATGCCTGTAGAAAGCAAGGAGACCCTGTAAAGGTCATTTGTATTGCTCTGAGCCATTTCTTCATCTGATATTTGAGAACCACACACCAGATGATCTCCAAGGTATCCTTGAAGAGAGCCTTGTGAATGGGGGTGGTCCATAGTATGCATAGTGGGAAAGATGAAGATGGGATGGTGAGCATTTACAGCAAATGATGATTTCCCCCATCTTGACCTGGGATTGAGAACTAGACAGATTAGCTATTGGTGTGAGAACAGCCATTTAAAAATATATTTTTTAAGTTGTGTCTTAAAAAAAAACACATTTATTTTGAGAGAGAGAGAGGGTGCATGCATGCACTCACACATGTAAGTGGGGGAGGGGCAGAGAGAGTTGGGGAAAGAAGGCATCCCAAGCATGCTCTGCACTGTAAGTGCAGAGCTTAATGCAGGGATAGAACTCACAAACCATGAGATTATGACTTGAGCCAAAGTAGGATGCTTGACTGACTGAGCCACCTAAGCCTCCCTAAAAATAGATTTTTGTTAAGACACATATGTACAAGAAACAAAATTTAAAAGGGACCAAAGGATATGTAGAGTGCAAAGTAAATCTTCAGCTGTCCCTATCTACCAGTATCTACCAGTATCTCTTTGTGGAGGTAGGAGCTGTCAATTTCATGTATCCCTTTCCAGAGACAATTCATGCATTTACTGTGTGTGTGTGTGTGTGTGTGTGTGTGTGTGTGCGTGTGTGTGTAAGAAAGAGAGAGAAGGAGAGAGAGGGAGAGAGAGATGTCTTAAACACAATGCAGGATGCCTCATGTATTATTTCCACCCTTGTTTTTCAGTGGTGCCATTTTGAAATACCATCCACTGCAGAGCCAGTTCTTTGGTTTGTTTTCAGACTATTTGCAAAGTTCCTTTGCACCTTGGAATACTTAGAAGCTCTGAGTTTGAAATGGTATTAGCAAATTCTGACCCTTCAGCTTCAATTTTTCTGGACTGATGTCTTCCCTCCTAGCAACCAAAATTGATTGTTTGATTTTATAGCTGAGGATTTTTCACTTGTTGATGAAGTGAGGAAGACCACAAGAAGGAAGCAAGCAAAGGTGGCTATGCAAATAGTTGCCAATTAATTTGATAGGCAAATGGTTCAGGGTGCAAGAGGGAAAAATGTATGATCCAGGAAATATTAAATCAGTGTACTCACTGTAGAGAGTCACATGACAAAAGCAGTTTATGAACACTGTGAGATTTGAAAGGAACAATTGTATATTAATCTCATTCAGTATATTGAGGTGGAGTGGCTACAGAATTCATAGACAATTGTCCTTTTTCCAGATTGCCTCCTCCAGCTTGAGAATTACAATTCCCTTGGAATGAACAGCTTGATGGGGCAATGACTGCCAATCTTTAATCCTAGAGCTCCTATGGGGTTTGCGATGGGAATAAGGAGACCAATTTAGCCTCATCCATATGTGCCATGCACTCAGGAATAATATATTTTGACAGTGTATTTCCTGTAGGATCTCTTTTCTCAGCAAAACCCCCCAATTTTAGAGAAGTAATTACAAGAATTACATAGTCTATAGAATATTAATTAATATTCCTTGTAAGTGGAAATGTTGCTTCTCATGCTGTTTCTCTCTCTTGGTAGCTGACGTATTTCTATAATTTGATAGTTGTTTCCTGTTATAGTGAGTATATTTTCTCTGTCCACCCTGTTAACTTTGTGTTTCCTAAGATGGGATGGCCTCCCTAATTTTTAGTATTTTATGCAAGATTTGGGTTTTCAAAATATCATCTTCTCATAAGTCAAGTCACAAGTTCCCATTTATTTCCTAGGTGTTTGCAATCACTAATATTAATTCTCATTAGCTCTCTGGGCTGCCAGCCACATCTGTTCAGTAACTACATAGGAATTGGCCTGCCATGTCCTGGCAAGAACAGCAGCTATATGGAAAAGTGTGGCTGCCCCTTGTTTGCTCCGAGGACCCTGGAAAGCTACATGGCTAAACATATAAAATGAAAGGTCTTTACAAGTCATTGAATCATTTTTCCAGATTAGATTTCCAAATGTCAAAAGAAACAGCAGCTCATTAAAACTGCAGCTGTAAAATCCACCAACACCACACGTAGAAAAGTGATTACAGAGCAAGCTTGATTAATTAGGTGTGAAAATTTAGGACCAGCGTGGTAATAAATGATGGAACTCACCCAGAAGCCTGCTTCCCTTCCACTGTGTTTCACTGAATGGCCAATTTTCCACTTGTCTGTTGTACAGAGATCACATTTCAGAGCTGGTAAAGTTTACATCTAAATCATGATTCCAACAGAAGATCATGCATGGGTTCCAGACAGAGTTCCAACTTTGGCTTCATTATCTCTTTCTTTGTCACCTTTGAGACATTACTAAATCTTTTGGAGTCTCATTTTCTCTATTTATAGACGGTGAATTTCTCTTCCTACCTATATCCCAAGACTTTGAATAAGAGCAATTTCATTAAAATACGAACACATCAAATTGCATCATCCTGTATGTGGCTTTGAGATCTTTGGGTCTAAGAAATCTTATGCTATATAAATATTATATTCATTACCTAACATGGTTTGGAAATCTGATGATTCTGGTTTATGTAACTAATCTTTTCAATGGAGTAAAATAGTATTTGTAAAAGTGCCTAGCCTGGGGCTTAGTACACAGAAGGTATTCAATAATCCTTTGGTGAATTCCCATGATCTGAACAAAGGGAGCAGATTACAAGTTCCAAAGAATGACAATAGAAAACAGTACAGTACAGTACAGAATTACTATGGTAAGCACAACATAATTTTTCCTTGATGATTCAGACAGTATCATTGTGTCATGCTTTCGAGTCATAAATATTAACCACAGTTGTGAATGCAGTACTGATAACATTCGATTTCTTCTAAGCTCCAAATTTTCAGTGACTTCTAATTGGCTACAGAATGAAGTTCAATTTCCTTGGCCTGTAATGATTCTGCACCCAATTTCAGTGGGGCTTTGGGGGTGGTTTCCTCATAGCACTAAGCAATGCTCTGACAGCAGCTTTGTGTCCTACAATCCAACTCAATTCTAATACTGTCTACCTAGAGATAGTGTCAGATTCCTCAGGTTAAGGGTTCAGTTCCACAAGACTGCCCTCTACTTCAGATGCCAATTGAAAATACAGGTTTTATGTATGATTCTGACCCAATAGATGTAAATCCTAGGTTATCACAATTCCCTCCTTGGTTTGATTAATTTGCTGGAGTGGCCCACAGAACTCAGGAAACCAGTTTCCTCATTAGATTACTGGTTCATTAAAAAGGATATTAAAGCATATAAATCAACAGCCAAACGAAGAGATATACAAGTTGAGGTTCTGAACAAAGAAGATTCTGTCCTTATGAAGTTTGAGGACCAGTGCAGTGGCACATGGAAGAATTCTGGTTCATCCATCTAGAAGCTCTCCAAACTCCATCCTTTTGGGGTTTTATGGAAGCTTCATTACATAGGCATGACTGATTCAATATTAGCCTTTGGCAGTTGATTCAACCACCGGATCCTCTTCTCCTCCCTAGAAATCAGAGGGTGGAACTGAAAATTTTAATCCTCTACTCATGGTTGGTTCCCCTGGAAGGCAGCCCCCATGCTTAGGTGCTTTCTGAAAGTTACTTCATTAACAAAACAAAAAACAAATACCAAGCGTTTTAGGAGCTCTGTATCTGACATGGATGAAGACCAAATATATATTTCTTATTATAAATCACAATATCACAGCTTACTATTCCAAAGCATCTATTATTTGGCCCTAATGTTACTTCTTACTATTTATCTTTGTTCAACTGAACCAACCAAAATTCTATTGCTTCTTCTGTATGTCCCAGAATTTCCCGCTTGCAAGCTTTTGTTACTCATTAAATACTTTGTTGAGTATTTACCTTACCTTAGGAAATGTGTTAGATACTGGGGAATATAGACTTGATCTCTGGTAGGTTTTGTCTAGTAAGAGCAGACATATAAATAGATATTTATAATCCAGTGTAATACATACAATGACTAGTGCTCTATCCTACTATATAGGTTTAGGCGTTCACATCTTCCTTAAACTCCAGTTTCCTTTACCTTCAGTTCACATCAGTTATGTACTAAAGCTTGCCACAGACTGAATCATGTGTTTACTTAGAACAGCTTCTTCTCCAAAATTTATCTTTAAGCACACCACTACCTGACTATAGTTTCCCTTTGCTGCAATAGTCACTCCATTACTTTTAGTCACTTTGAAACAACCAGTTTTTTTATTTCCACTATTTTTGTTCTTGCCAACCTGTTTGTCTTCCCCCTTTCTAATCCCTCTCTATGAAGCCTGGACCCCATGGACTGTTCCTTTAAATTTCAATGACTCTATGGACAATGTTTTAAACTCTATTATTACACCACACTAATCTTGGTTCAAGCCTTCTGTCTACCTAATCTGTTTCTATACTTATGCTTTTGTATAGTGCTGAAGACATCTAGCCAGGCAAATACCACTATAAAAATCCTCTACTTTACATTCATTTGGGCCATTGGTGCTCCCCAGAAATCCTTTATGGGTTCCTTATTAGCTGTCAAATGACAATTTCAGAACTTCTCCTTTCTCCTACAATGGAGAGGACATAGTGGGCATTGTATTTCATGTCAAGAAACCTGAATCTGATTCCCAAGAAATGTTATTATTGGCAGAGTTCAAACCACGTGTGTGTGTGTGTGTGTGTGTGTGTGTGTGTGTGTGTGTGACTGAGCTACATTCAATCTGGCAGATGTTAAGAGGTGAGTCTGAGGAGATAAGACTGGCATTGGGAGTCTGTTACAGTACTCTACAAGGCTGATAAGGTACCAAGTTAGGGCCTGATAGGAGCTATGGGAAAGAAGGGATAGATTTGGGAAATATATAGTTAGTAAAATCAGTGAACTCCAACTGAGGTAGAAAATACTAGATAAGGTGATATTTTAGGGGAAAAAAAACTAATGATTTTTATTTTCAATATGTTGAGTTTTAGTTGCCTGTGGGATATTGAAGTAGAGCTTTGATATATGAGTCTGAAGCTCGGGGGATGAGGCCAAGCCTAGAAATATAGATTTAGGAGTCATTGGCATATAGATGGTAATTAAAATCATGAGAATGGCTGTGGTTACCCAGGGAGCATGTGGAGTGAGAAAAACAGTGGGTGGAGGACAGAACCCTGTGAAATGGCAGGCTTTACAGAGCAGATGGAAGAAGAGGAGCCCACGAAGGGGCCAGGGAAGGAGCTGTCCGAAGTACAAGGAGAGCCAGAGAATGTGGTATCATGGAAGCCTCAAGAACAAGGAGTGATTAATTATATCACATGTAGGAAAGAGATCCAGTAAGATTAGGATTTAAAAATGCCCATTCCACTTGACATTTAAGAGCTCCTAAGTGGCATTTTCTGAGAAAATATTCAACTGAAGGTGGGAGTAGAAGTCAGATTACTTGAGGGTTCAAGAGAGGAGAAAGGGGATTCAGCAAGTGTAAATTTCTTTGGAAAATTACAAAGAAGGGTAAGAGTAGATCAGATGGTTGCTATCTGGATGGTTACTAGATAGACTGAGATTACTATCAGAGTATAACTGATGCTGTTTACTTTTGCTCGTAGGCCCTGCGTCTGTAATTGCTCCACATTCTTATCCATAGTTCAAGAGATAATGACATTAATAGTTCTTCCATGGGAAATCCCTGATGATCTCCTCATGGGAAAGAAGTATCTCCCTTGCCTGATTCCCACAACACCAAATCTATGATCCTTTTATGATATTCATTTATGTTTTTATATAAACCTTATATTATAGTATATACTTATTATACTATATACTTATTATACCAACATACTTCTATACTAAGTATAGTATATACTTAGACTTTAAGTACCTCAAGTGTACATGATATTTTCTAGCCTTTATTTTTCTATGTTCTATATACCTGTGTTTTAGTATGTAAAGTATACAATAAATGATCTAATGCCAGAGGAATTCAATAAATAATTATTGAAGGAATACATATGTCTGAACATCAGTCACAATTACATTGAAATACTCTGGAATTTTAGTTGACATAAAGTTTTATTAATAAGATCAATTAACAGAAGGTGATATATAGGTAATATTTTTACCCTAATTGTTAACAAGTTATTTAGATTGGGTTTCTGTTACACATAAGTTTTGGAAAAGTAGAAGCTGAATTTCTCACAAAAATGACAATTCCTACCGTTTTGGAAATTGATGGGAAGAAAAGTTAACAGGGAAGCCTCAAAATCTGGTTCTCTCTTATCTTTGATACTAACAAATGATACTTTTGAAAAAGCACCCTTACAGTTTGGCTCAAGGGAGTCCTAGGATTTATAGAAATATAAATATATTTTCCCCTTTTGTGTCATTTTAAAGCCTAATGGCTGCCAAATCCTGGTTGTTTTAATATTTATATTTATATGAAGAATTATATAAGTTTGGATATTGTCAAAAGAGTGTTTTAGAAATCAACAAGGATGCATCCCCCCCCCCCACCGGAAGTAACTGTAGTGAGGACATGGGAAGACAGAGGTGTCAGTTTCTGTAGCTTTCCAGATAGCCTAGCACAAAGATTACACTTAAATTGTGTTCTTCTAAAAAAGGAAATTTTAGAGAGACTCGTGCCTAAGAATGTAAATGCATGTATTTTCTTCTCAAAGGAGTTCATACTGGACCTCTTTTTCCCAAAGAAATAGAAAACAATGATTTGGATTGTTTTCCTGGGGAACTGGAGGATGCTTTCTTGGAATGAGCTGCTTGCATGAGGGTTCTCTATTGACAACTACACATTCGGGCCCTCACTGATAATGCCTCTGAGTATCTCCAAGTGAACGATGGAATTAGTAGTAGGCCAGTCTCATGGGCCTGAGCCCTATAAATTCACACAAAGCTTATCTCATGGAAGGTCCTCAGGCTTGGTGTAATGTTCTGCTGCTGCTGACTTGAAGTTCTTATTCATTGAATGAGGGACCTTGAATTTCACTTTGTACTGAGTCCCACACATTGTGCAATCTGTCAATGTGGATCCATGCTTAGGTAGACACGAGTTCCACTTGTCCCATCACTAGAAGATTCCCCTGGGATGTAGGTTAGAGTGCTGTATTTCCAGGGACAGTAGATGAAGGGAAATGGCTCACTTGTTGTTACTCTGGAAACGGCTGAGGGTATCGATGGGCTAGCAGAGTCATCTTCATATATGATAACGTGAGCATTTTATATGCTTAATGAGATCACTGGAGTGTCTCTTCCAATTACTTTTTTGGAGAAAAAGAATAGAACATACTGGCATGAATGAATAGCAACTGGAAAGGTCAGGTATATTTGGCCTTTCCACTTGGTATGCTTGTCTTATTACTCTAACTCTAGGTGCCTTCATCAGATCCGTGTTTCAGAGTCCTATGTGGCACAGCCAGGATTTGATGGGGCTGGTACATTGTGCATTTATCTGGATTTAACGTGTCTTTTATTAAGTTTTCTTTTCAAAGAGGTTTATGCAGAACAACAGAGAATGAAGTTTCTACTAGAATGTCATTGGGGAACATAAAAAAAGCATTGCTGGATAAAAGGCATTTTAAGATTGTGAATTCAAACAAGAGTCAGAGCTTGCCTGAGGAGTGATTTTCTTAAAACGGTTGTGACAAAATCTCATACAGATGCAAAGAAGATGTCATGAAGCCTATAGCCATCCTTCATCTTGGATGACCGCTGAAGAATGCAAATATTTGTGAAGTTACAAGATGCCAATAGCGATGTGGAACTTACAGTGGAAGCATGATTTGAGTGTAGACAAGGATGACAGAGCAGAGCTTCTTGATTAAGTTAATATGTATTGATATTTCTCTTGTTGTTTTGACTTCTTAGGCTGTTTAAATTCAGTCTTGTCACAACAAAATACAAAAGAAGTTGCTATGACATTGATTTTTTAAAATAAATCCTGCCTCTGAAGGATACTGTTTTTTTGTTTTGTTTTGTTTTGTTGTTTTGCATATGTGTGTGTTTGTATTTCAAAGTTGACAGTCAGGAAGGTAGAAGTGTTAAAATTGTGGCACAAATAATTATGTTAAATTGTTGAGCATAAATTATCAAGGGAAATACATTTTGATTGTAAGCATAAATCAATTTTATGCATCACAAAATTGCTACCATTAGAGTTTGCTGAGGTGACTTATTTCTGGTAGTGGTGAATATAGTGATAGTTTGAAAATAGAAACTCTGAAGACTTCATAAAACCTGGACTCATTTATTCATGGGTAAAAAATAAAAACAAGCATGAGGGAGGGTTTTATGCAGGTGAAGAAGTGCACATTTCACACTCTTTAACCTGAAGCAAGAGAGTTTTCACATTGCCTCACCAAGGCCCTAGACATACTGATTTAGCCTCTTCATTGAGTATATAGCCTGTAATACCCGCACTTCCAAGTTGGAACCAAATTTAGCTGTAAATGTCCAGCTTATTCTTGCAACATTAAATACACCTCATCATAATTTTAAAAGACTTGTCTTATTTTGGCAGGCTGACAATACATGATTGCCTAGCCATCTCTCTATTATTTAAACAAATAACCAATCATATCTATAAACAGAATATCTATAAACCAGAATGTTAGCCTTTGTGTATGTTTGGACTTTTGTGGGAGGAAGTTGGGGAGATGGGTATTCCCACTTGAGTGTAGATGAGTCTACTCTAAGTATTTTCAATGCTCAAAACAAAATAATAGTGCTTCTCTTAAGAATCCCTAGCCAGAGATGCTAGAAAGTTGTCTTTGTTGCTCAGATTATAACCCTGCTCAACCCTTCTCTCTGTGGACAGACAACATAGTTGCTGAGGCTGATGGATGACAGCAGCCTTCAGAGTCATGCCTTTCTTCTCTATCCTCTCCTGTTTTGTGGTTGAACTGTCCTTGGGATAGCAGAAGTACTTGACTATTTTGGTTTGGAGGGTCTTCCAGCTGGACTAGAAGGAGGAAAATAAGGAGAGGACAAGGTAATTACAGTGTATTATTTATTCTACTCAACTGTGCCAAAAAGGACTTCACAATAGCATTGGCTGATAAAGTGATGAAGCAAAATTGACCACCAATTGCTATCAGAGGTGCTGACCTGATTCTCCTGAGATGGCAATATTGAGTGCTGTGGAACACAGAGGACAGACCACACTCCTGAGAACACTCTGGGACAATGCTGCTGGTTTCTACTAGCTCTGTGACTTTTGGCAAAAAACCAGTTAACCTCTTCCTGCCTCTGACTTCCCATCAATAAAATGAAGAATATAGCAATAGCCACCTCAAAGCTTTGTTAGATGAAATGAGATAATATATAGAAAATGGTTAGAAGAAGATGTGGCACATGGAAGAAACAGCATGGGCCTTAGCTGTTATTTATCTTATATGTGGACAGTATAGAATGTATTGATCACTCCTCATACAGGCATTCAGGAATTAGCTACAATTACAACGTTACATCTAAATTCATTTCCACCTTTTGTTTTGACAAAGAGAGTTCCAGTATCCATTCAATAAATTTTTTAACTGCTTTTATTTCCCTGTCCACAGTGTAGGGTACATTAGTCAAATTTCTGGGAATTTTGGGGCACCTGGGTGGCTCAGTAGGTTAGGTGTCTGAATCTTGATCTCAGCTCATGTCTTGATCTCAGGGTCATGAAAGTCTACTACAATAAAATAAAATAATTAAAAAATTTTAAGTTATTTTGAAAGGGAGAGAGAGCAGGGGAAGGGCAGAGAGAGAGGGGGAGAGAGAATGCCAAGCAGGCTCCACACTGTCAGCATAGAGCCTGATGTTTGGGCTCGATCCCATGAACTGTGAGATCATGACCTGAATTGAAATCAAGAGTCAGACTCTTAACTGACTGAGAGACCCAGGTGTCCCAGTAAATAAAATCTTTAAAAAATTCTGTTAATTTTGCAGGACTCTCAAAAATTAATGGGAATGTTAAGATGTCCCCCAAAGAAAAGACACCATGCAAGCCTATGGGAAATAGTCCTAGTAAGTACTGGGGACTAATCTGATCCCCAAACAGTCTGAATTAAAGAAGATGTTTTTGTGCCACCTGGGTGGCTCAGTGTGTTAAATGTCTGACTTTGGTCCAGGTCATGATCCTGTGCTTCGTAGGTTCCAGCCCTGCGTCAGGCTCTGTGCTGACAGCTTGGAGCTCAGAGCCTGGAGCCTGCTTCAGATTCTGTCTCCCTCCCTTCTACCCCTCCCCTGCTTGCACTCTGTCTCTTAAAAATAAATACATATTTTTAAAAATTAACAAAAAGATGTTTTTAAAAAATGCTTAAAAAAAGAATAAATGCAAACAACAAAACAAAGGTGAAATAATTGGAAAATCCAACACTGTCATTTACAGATAATATCATTTGCAAAGAAAAACCAACAGAATTAAACAATTATAACTAAAAACAGAGGTCAGCAAAGTTTTCACACACAAGATTAACTTAAAAAGATCAAAAGCATTTTTATATACTAGCAATAATCAACTAGAATATTTTAAAATCAAAGATACCACCTATAACAGCTGAGAACAAAAGGAAAATACATATTAATTAGCAAAAAATACACTAGATGTTTATATGAAAATACATCAATGTATATATAGGCAAAATCCAAATATATGGTTAATAATTTCATACTCATAAGTTATCAAGATCGCAATGTTCTCAAATTAATGTATAAATTCAATACATTTTCAATCAAAGTACTAGCTAGATTTAAAAAAACTAAATAAACACATTATAAAATTTATATGACAGGACAAGATCCATGTATAAGTTAACTGTGTAAAAAAAAGCATTGCTCTCCTTTGTATTAAGATGTGCTATAAAGTCATAATAATTTAATATGTGGCACTAGTATAAGAAGACAATGGAGAGCAATGGAGCAATGGAGCAAATGGAGCAAAATAAGAGATGTTGGAAATAGATCCAAATTTATTTAATATATTTTATAGGTGGCACTGAAAAGCAATCAGGAAAATACTTTCTTTTTAATTGATGTAATTGAGAAAAATGGCTTATTATATGGAGAAAAATAGACTTGATTCCTAGCTGAAACCATATAAAAGGTGGATGCCAGGTTAATTAAAGACCTATAGATGAAAAGTAAAGCTTTAAAGTTAACAGAAAGCATTAGGGAAATCTTTGTGACTGAGGGCTGGAGAAGACTTTTTAAACCAAAAGTATATAAAATACAAAGAAGTACATAAAGACAAAATGCGATTATAGTAAGATTAAACATATCTGCTCAATAAAGGATATCATAGCTATAGTTGACATTGAGAGATGGCATATGTGATAACAAACCAACTAGAGATTAATACCTAGAAACTCTTGCAACTCAGCAAGAGAATACAGAACCTTCAATACAGAAAAGTGGGAACAAGAAATCTGCACAGGATGAAATGAAAATGAGATCAAGCAAGCGTACAAAAAGATGTCAAAAATCATCTGAAATTAAAGAAATAAAAATTAACCCCACTCCATTTTATTGTTAATAATTTGGAAGCTGAATAGTATGTCAGTCAGTGGGGATGTGGGGATGTGGGGATATGGGAACACTCATTGTTGGAGTATAGGCTGAGGCTTCCATTTTGAAAAGCAGTCTGGCAGTACTTGCTTAAATTGAGTATATACATATTCTAACGTCAAGCAGTCTCCTCCTGGGTATATATCCCAGAAAGGGTTTTCCAGGCCTATTTGGGCACATCTACAAGGATCCTTATTACAGCATTGCTCATGGTAGCAGAGAGATGGAGGCAAACTGAATGTATGTCACCAGAGGAATGGATAAACAAAGCATGATGTAATCTTATTATGAATTGCAATGACACATTTAGATGTAACAGAACAGATCTACCCAGCTGGCCTGGCTAAATATTAAGACCACAGTGTTCAATATAGAAGAAAACCCAAATGAGGTCTACAGCACAATACAATATACATTAAGTAAAATACATGTATAAAAATCAAATAACTGTGTGTACTTATATAGATTATCTTTCTATCATCTATCATGTATTTATTATCTATCTATCTATCTATCTATCTATCATCTATCTATCATGTATCTATCTATCTCTATCTCTCAAAGATGTTCAAATGGTTGCTTGTGGCAAAGAGGGAAATAGGAGTGCAGATGAACACATAAATAAGATTGTACATGAACCAGTGGTATAATGTGTCCATAAATAAGACTAATGATTAACCAAGTTTTCTACACCTGAGGTCAATACTCATGTGAGTTCATGTGTGCACACAGGCACACACATGAGACTAGGAATATGTAATGAAGAGTTTAGAAACCATCCTCCTCCACATCCCCATTAAAAACCATCTAACAAGTATGCCTTATATGCAATAGGAAATCCTCTGTGTTACAGAATGATTTCTTTGCTTCTACAAATAGAGACTGAAGTTGACGTAACTTTGTTTTTGGCCTAGAGCCACTTTTCCACAAGTGGAATAGCAAGACATTCCTCTCCATCAGGGTAATTTGAGAATTTCATTTAGCTTCATTTTGATAAAACTTCACCCAGCCTGAGCACATGATAAGCAACTTCTATTGTGTTTTCTGTATTTGATATCTAAGGAAAAGGCAAGTTGTTCTCTAAATTTATGCAGATGCTAGAATTCTAAGATGAAAAATAGTGAGGAAAAAAAACAGCTCACATGCCTCAGATGTTAAACAACAACAGCAAGGTTTCAGAAACTGTTTCCAGATTTTCAGAAAATCTTTAACCTCATCAAGGGACAAATCAATTTGCAGGTGCATTGACAGCCATTTACGCTGGAGGATGGAACATCTTGACAGGGAAAAGCATATTAAAGGCACAGCCAATTAACCCTTTATGTCCATATCATTTAATCTGGTTTTCACAGATTTTTAGGTATTTATTATACTTTCTATGAATTTAATTATTAGAGATCATTATTTTTTAAATTAAATTTTATCTATTACAAAATAGTTAATTTACAAAAAAAAGGTGGGGAGGCAAAACCAGAAATAGAATAAATTATTCTCCAGTCTGGAAACAAGAATATTCTATGTGCAGTCAGAAATGCTGTGTATTTATTGTATCTTCTATGTGTTTAGTACTAAGCACTATTTTAAAAAAAAAGTTTATATATTTATTTTGAAAAAGAGAGAGAGAGCAAGCACAAGTGGGGTAGGTGCAGGGAGACAGAGAGAGAAAATCACAAGCAGGCTCCACACTGTCAGTACAGAGCCCGATGTGGGGCTTGAACCCATGAACCATAAGATCATGGCCTGAGCTGAAGCTGGACACTTAGCTGACTGAGCCACCAAGGCATCCCAAACACTAAATAAGTGCTTTATGTTATTTATATGCACTAAGATAAAAGGTTAATTGAACTCAAAAGGTTAATGGACTTCTGTATTAGCAGAATATTTCTCAAAAGCAATTCCTATACAAGTGATTTTTATTACTATTTTTATAGCCTTCATTCATTAATTCATTCTTAAATCCATGGTTTTATTAGTGAATACCTACTGCATGCCAGGGACTGCTGGAGCTTTGATGTCACCCTCACCGGTCTGCTTGTCCATGACAGGGTCTGTGTCTTAATTTATCTCTGTAGTCCCAACACCAGCAGAGTCCATAGGAAATAGGATACATGTGTGGGTCTGGTTGAAAGGGAACAACAGAGGGTTGTTCCCTCCACCCATTCCATTTGGGATATTACCCATTTCCCTTGCAAGAATTTTTAGAGAGGTCATTTTTCCCATTCCCTATATCTCTGTCCCCAGTTCTTGATTCAGTATTCAATAACATAGGTGCTAGTGTTTTATTTATTACTCTTTGCGAGAAACTTTAACTTCTATCATTGTTTCTCAGCACCAGAACAAAGAAACTGAGTATCGATGCTTACTCTAAGAATTTTAATGCATTTAATCATCTAGGCGTTCTCACAACCTCTGAGGAGGTGTCCAGCTCACATCTCTCATATGCCAACAAGACAAAACTTTCTTCTATATTTTCAGAAAATCTTTAACTTCATGAAAGATAAATCAATTTGCAAGTTCAATTGACAGCTACTGTCATAACAGTTATTATTCCCATTTTACAGATAAGGAAACTAGAGAGTTTAAGTGACATGTTTAAGCTGCACAGCTAGCAAGTAGAGAAGACATAAATTCCATCATGGGACATGTCTTAGATAGCTTTTCCAAATTAGTCTCCATTCCCTTACACTTGACCTAGAAGGTAGAGGAGTATCCTGCTTAAGAAAAAGCCAGTTGTCTGTGGATAAGCAAGTTTAGTCCCACGTTTGGCTTCCATATCTGTGGTCTGAGATGGTGTCAGTAAGGCCCCAGTGAGCATCCATAGCTCCAACAAATGGATGAACAGCTGGAAGAGATATAATGTTGGGGATGGAGAACAGACAGACCACAAAGATAAAGGTACTGAAGATGGAAGTGTAGGTGGCCATTAATGAAAGGCCACAGGGGAAATTTTAGTGCTAATCTGAATAATTTAGCTAATGAATGTGTGACAGAGCAAGCTTTTCTTGCAGAGAAGGGGTGTCCTTGTCCCTTTATTTCTATTTATCTGTCTTAATGGAAGGCCTTCTTTCTCTAGTTTCCTCCCATACTTGCCCTATGTAAGGGGATTTTATAGAGGGCAAATGTTTTATTTTAGAATCATCTAAAGATGGGTGGATTTGGATTTAAACTCTAGTGTATACCTTGCAGAATTGGCAATAGCTTATTTTATTGGGAGGAGGTGGTAGAAAGTAGTTTCTGAGAGTTTTTTTCTTATTTTCCTTTTATCCCCTTTCTTAAGCAGAGTTTCTCTCATGTAGAACAGCTCTTATAAACTAACATTTTGATGAAATTAGAGGCATACATATTAATGCCACTTGTTTTTCCAAATTTTCCAGAGAATGGTCTTGAAGTACAATGTTGTAGGTTCTATCAAACTCACATGTCAGACAGGGCTGCCTGAAGGCTGAATTTATTATCTGAATAGCCCTCTCACTCCCCTATCCCTGCCATTTACCCTGAAACATGGCTTAGAGTCTACTAAGCTGTGGATGATGCCCCTCTGTCAGGAATCTTGCCTGTGCATTTGGCTCTGATTGAAGAATGTGGCATATGTCCCCTATATATAGAAATGAACATATCCATACACAGCTATGTAGCTACAGATAGACACACCGACACCCCCACACGTGGGTCTGTGCAAATTTTTTCTCGACTCTTTCCCTCAACCCAATGATTTCCTAACGATCTGTTACCCATCTAAGACAGATTGCTTTTCATGGTTCAGCGGTCCCAGCACAGACATTCATTTTAATCAATAGAGCAGTCAAAAGAAAGAATAGATTTACTTGTTTTTTTTTTCTTTTTTTACATTTAATTGAAAATTTTCAAGTGATTATCAACTTGTGTAGATCTCAAAGTTTAGGAAGCAGTAATAGGTAAGCCCATGAAGTAAGTGGAAAAGCATCAACTGGCAGGATTCAGGTCTGCAGAGGCTCCACTTGGGTGAGTTAGAGTACTCGTTTTTCTGCAATACACCATGTCCCCTCTCGTCTCTCTCCACCGTCTCTCTCCACCATTTCCACCAGACACACCTCGCACTCAAAGATGTCTCCATCAATCCCCTTCCTCACCCTCCCTGATAGCACCTTAGTCCAAGTTTTTGCCATCCCTTCCCTGTGCTGCTACACTTCTGGCCAATCCTGCTTTCAAACTGCTCCTTAAATGAACTTTCCACAGAAAAATCCAACCATGCCACTTCCTTGCTCAAAAACCATATCTAACTTTCCATTACTATGTGGCTTTGATGTAATGTTCAGTTTTCTTACCTATAAGATGGG
Organism: Herpailurus yagouaroundi; assembly: GCF_014898765.1. NCBI lineage: Eukaryota > Metazoa > Chordata > Mammalia > Carnivora > Felidae > Herpailurus > Herpailurus yagouaroundi. The sequence continues at coordinate 24,691,159 of NW_024412402.1, read as the reverse complement.
AATACTAAGTCTATATGTTTTAGCAGAGAAAGCAGAGTTCTTTAGCCTCTGCCTGTAACTTCCTTTTCACCTTCCACTGAATTAATTAGTCTCTATGGGGTGCCTGGGTTGCTTAGTCGGTTAAGCATCCAACTTCAGTTCAGGTCATGATCTCACAGCTCATGAGTTTGAGCCCCACATCAGGCTCTGTGCTGACAGCTCAGAGCCCAGAGCCTGCTTCAGATTCTGTGTCTCCCTCTCTCTCTGCTCCTCCCCCTGCTTGTACTCTGTCTGTCAAAACTTAATAAATGTTAAAAAATTTTAATTAGTCTCTGAACACACCATGCCTTTTCACATAATCATATTTCTCTCTGGCAAACTTGTACCTTCAAGTACAACTCCTTCAACTCCTTGTACCTTCAACTCCTTCAGGGTTCAAGCCAAATGTCCCCTCTGCTGTAAAACCATTACTCTTTGGGAGAATTAAGAATCTTCAAATTCTGGGTGCCCCTGGCAGGTCTTTGGCCATTTTTTGTTAACAACACAGGCTATTGGCAGCATCTATGCCCCCCATAACCAGGCAGTATGCTCCAGGAGGGCAGAGGCATGCCTCATCTTTCTATCCACTATCACCAGTACAATGCCTAGCACAGAGCTGAGTAAGCAGTGTGAAGGAGCAAGCATATCATCTGGAAGGTGTCTGGTTCATATGTCACAGTCTGGAAATTGGTTCTTATGTTTCCTGTTCAAAGTTATCCTATTGGTTGATGTTGGATCAGAATCTGAAGCCCTCCTAGGGTTTCTAGATCACTACTGGCAAGTCATTAGGAGAGAAAACAAAGAATCTTAACAGAAGACCATGGGGAAGGGAAGGGGGTAAAAAGTTACAGAGAGGGAGGGAGACTCTTAAATACAGAGAACAAACTGAGGGTTGTATTTAAGAGACTCTTAAATACAGAGAACAAACTGAGGGTTGATGAGGGGTGGGGGGAGGGGAAAGTGGGTGATGGGCATTGAGGAGGCACTTGTTGGGATGAGCACTGGGTGTTGTATGGAAGCCAATTTGACAATAAATTATATTTTAAAAAAGAGAGAAAATCATTTTGGCTACCAACCTTGATTGGTTTTAGAACGCTTTTCTTTGCTGTACTTAAAATGTGTAGATCATTTCATGTGCATACCATTTCCTTCCATATATCTTTCTTGTGCCACCTATCCTTGTATTTTCCTACTAGGATTGTAATTTTATGGGATACATATTATCACTCCATATTTCATGGTGAAGACACTGAGGCTTTGGAGGAGTATCACTTGGGAGAGACTTAAAGAACTCTGCTATCCAGATAATTACATGATAATGCTGTGGGTGGTCCCAGGCATCGGTTATTCCAAAGCTTCCCATGAAACCCCAATTTGTAGCCAAGTTGAAAACACTGCTTTAGCCCTAAAGAGTTTAGGTTCTAGGTCCATGGTGGGTTCAAGGTGGTGGAAACCAGGGTAGGGCCTGGCTCTGACTTGTGGAGCCTACTTCCAGGACTCTGTGCTGTCCTTTCACTATGATCCCACACTTAGTACAAGCAAGTCATTAAGAGAGAAAAACATTTTGGTTACCAATCTTGATTGATTTTAGAACATTTCTTTCCTTTGCTGCACTCAGTCACCTGGAGTGACTGAGGCAGGTCTATTGGTCTCTCTTTCCTCACCTGTAGACTAGGGATATTATTTCCTTAAAAAAAACTTTTAAGTGAATCCAATGAGATGTGACTCAATAGTTGGGGAGACTCAGAGGGCAATGGGCATTATAAAATTAAGAAATAATATTTTCTGTTATTAAAATAGATCATTTAGAGTAGGTGGACTTTTTATAGAAGACTTGGTGAGAAGCTTGGAGGTTTGAAAGCCATGTTTGGCAGCATTTGGGGCTGGGGATTTTTAGTATTGTGTATTGAGAGCAATTCTCTAAGCTTCACCTTGGGCAGGGTGGTATAGGCTGAAGGAATCCATATCTTCTTAGTATGTTTTTCTAGTCAGCTTACTGCCTCAAAGTGTATGGTAATTTGCCTACCCCCTGAAAAGAAGCCAAATGCAGACTGAGTGTTCTGCAGGCAAAATCATACTTAGAGTGTCTCAGGTTATCAGAGTAAGTGGTAGTTGTCTGATTATAAAGTGGGAAGATATTATTCAGACATGGATATATCTGTAATCAGCAATGATGAAAAAGGAGGTGTACAGGAAGTGAATGGTAATTAAAGGGGATTTAGGAGACTTTTTTGCTTGGCTGTACTGAGTCTCTCATATGCGTAGAGAATGACCCATTGACTTTTCAAAGTCCCATTAACATTGCAATTCTCAAATGGGTTGGGAATGGGGATGCACATAGTCTAATTTTGGAAGAATTGAAACAGCAACATCCCTGAAAGGACCTAGTACATTTGGTTTCCAATCAAGAAAAATACAGGACAAAAACATGGTCTTCACTAGTCATTGTGAAGGATAATTAGGCTAAAGCCTGCCTACCGATGTGTAGGGCACTTATTCTGAAGAGTGTAATACTGAGAAAATTTGGAGATGAAGAATTTTACTCCCAAGGGAAGGAAGACGGGTAGTTTGATCTGGTTGTGGGACCATCAGATTGGAGCAGGGAGAACTGAGTCTGTTCTCTGCCAGCTGATTGATTTGTAATGCTGTTTTGCTGTTATTTGGCTTAGGTTGCTCTTAGCAGCTGAACACACATATATTGATACTCATGTAAGCAAGTGTTATAATTTTTTGAATGCTAATACCTAAAAATGAGCACATAATTATGAACTGATGGTTTATAAAAAAACTCAGATTTCCTGGTACCCCTAGTGTTGTCACAAAATAAGTCCCTGGGAGCTTGTGGGGTTGTGAGACAGAACACGGCACTGTCTGAACAAGTGATACACACTGGCACAGAAAGCCACTATAAGTGCTCAAGCAACGTGAGATCTTTTGCTTTTGTGATGGTGTATGAACCTGACCTCATGAACTGAGGATATGTATAGACCCTCCCTCTAATTTTGAATATTTCTTTCCACTAGGAGCAAAGCAGAGACAACCTTGTTTCATATGCAAATTGCAGGAAATGCTCCACCTGTCCCTGTGGTTTCCCTTGACTTGGAAAATCATTCATAGTCCTGCTGCTGTCTTGGGGGGACCATTCACAAGCCTTCCTTGTCTCTTTAAATGGATGTTTAATAAGCTTGGAAATGGCATTGCCTCCAAGAAAGCCAGCATTGGAGAATTAGAGCCTGTTTCCTTAGATGAATATGAAACTTTAAAATAGTCCAAGAAGACCCCTGCAATCCCTGCTAAATGAGATTTGATTTCTCTTTAAGCTGTTTTTAATAGCTGGAATTACAGAACATTGCTGTTTACCAGCTAATAGGTTTGTGAGCAAGCAGCTTGCTTTGTACGCAAGGTGATACCATTTACACCTGTATTCAAGAAGCAACCCCTCCGGTTGCTTCTCCACAAATTGAAGCTAAGTTTACTTCTCAGTGCAGTTCTTGCCTGCTGCCCGTCCCCCTCTCCCTTGTCCCTGTCACACTGCTCTCCCCAGCTCTGCCTCTCTCCCCTTGTTTCTCAATGTGTTTAATTCTTTTTTTTTTTTTTTTTTTTTTTTTTGGTTAAAGGAATTTTACCCAAATTCTACCTCTAGGTTGTTGTGTTTTGGAACCAGGAAATGGAGAAAATGAAAGAGCCCTACAAAATTTGTCCCTTATAATTAATTAAGGGAAATATAGGCCACAGGCAAACTGAGCTTTTCTTGCCTCTAGGAGACCAGGTCTTTTTTGTACTTTGATGGGACCCAGACCACAGGCATACAGGTGGTGGAAAGGCAGATGGGGGTGGGGGTGGGGGGTCAACTAGGAAAGAGGCACTCTGCCTTTAAACCATGCCTTCCACCCAGAAATATGAATGACAATTAGTTACAATGATTGATATGAATAACAGCATTAGTGAGCACTAACCACATGCCAGACCCAAATTTCATGTGCATCTTGTCAGTCTTCTCAACTTCTTTTGGCTATGGATGGAAACATCCTGATTTTACAGAGGGGGACCATGAACGACTTTGAGCTGTGGAGCCTCAAGGCAGAGCTGGAAAATGGCTGGGCAGGATTTGAATGAAGCTCCATCTGACTCTAAATGAGGTGCATGTGGGACTGCCAGCTGCAGGGAGTAACAGCACTAGCTGTGTGCTGCACACCCTTTGGAGCATTCTGCATCTGTTAAACCACTCAGCCTTTGTATCTGCCCGACATCAGACTTGTGCTACTTTTCATTTTACAGCTGAGAAAACTTAGGCACAAGAATTATAACCTTATGGCCTAAGCCACACAGCCCAGGCAGGGAGTGGAGGTTTTGGGGCTATGGAGCCAGGCTGCCTGCTTCCAGAGTCTTTGCCCTTAACTCCTCAATGTTTCCTAAGTTCCTGGCACAGAGTCTGTAGATGTCTGAATCTACTTAACAAACATGTGGAAGCACCTACAGGATTTTAGTCCCTCTCTTCTCTAGGTAGAGAAATAACTAGAAGTGTCACTTTGCTTAAGGTTGGGTAAGTGGAGAAGTACAAGGGAGATGCTCACTCCCTTGATTCAGTTTATTCTGATCTCACTCATCATTGCATATAGTTCAACAATGATTCCAGGATTAGATTCCTTAATGCCCCTTACCCATTTAGCTCATCCCCCTTCCCATTAAAGCTCTAGCAACCTTCTGTTTGTTCTCTGTATTTAAGAGTCTCTTATGTTTTGTCCCCATCCCTGTTTTTATATTTGCTTCTCTTCCCTTGTGTTCATCTGTTTTGTATCTTAAATTTCATGAGTGAAGTCATTTGATATTTGTCTCTCTCTGACTAATTTCGCTTAGCATACTACCCTCATGTTCCATCCACATAGTTGCAAATGACAAGATTTTATTCTTTTTGATTGCTGAGTAATACTCCATTATATATATATATATATGTGTGTGTGTGTGTGTGTGTGTGTGTGTGTGTGTGTGTGTGTGACATCTTCTTTTGTCCATTCATTCATCCATCAATGGACATTTGGGCTCTTTCCATACTTTGGCTATGGTCAATAACACTGCTATAAACATTGGAGTGTATGTGCCCCTTCGAAACAGCACACCTGTATCCCTTGGATAAGTTCCTAGTAGTGCAATTCCTGATTTGTATTTCCCTGATGATGAGTGATATTGAGCATTTTTTCATGTGTTGGTTGACCATCTGGATGCTTTGTTTGGAGAAGTGTCTATTCATGTCTCTTGCCCATTTCTTCACTGGATTATTTGTTTTTTGGGTGTTGAGTTTGATAAGTTCTTTATAGATTTTGGATACTAACCTTTTATAAACTGATCTGTCGTTTGCAAATTTCTTCTCCCATTCTGTCAGTTGCCTTTTAGTTTTATTGATTGTTTCATTCACTGTGCAGAAGCTTTGTATTTGGGTGAGGTCTCAATAGTTCATTTTTGCTTTTATTTTCCTTGCCACTGGAGACATGTTGAGAAAGAAGTTGCTGCAGCCAAGGTCAAAGAGGTTTTTGCCTGCTTTCTCCTCGAGGATTTTGATGGCTTCCTGTCTTACATTTAGGTCTTTCATTCATTTTGAGTTTATTTTTGTGGATGGTGTAAGAAAGTGGTCCAGGTTCATTTTTCTGCATGTCTCTGTCCAGTTTTCCCAGGACCATTTGCTGGAGAGACTGTCTTTATTCCATTGGATATTCTTTCCTGTTTTGTTAAAGATTAGTTGGCTATACATTTGAGGGTCGATTTCTGGGTTCTCTATTCTGTTCCATTGATCTAAGTGTCTGTTTTTGTGCCATAAACATCTTTAAGGTTTGATTTTGAAATTCCTGTCTTAAATGAAAGCCACCAAGAATGAGGTATCCTTTTAAATGACATTACTTACCCAGGATGGGTTGTCCTAGACCTGACACACTTATGAAGATGGTCCTGGTTCCCATGACAGAGAGCAGGGTCAACAGGTGAATAGAGTGACCGAATGTGGAAAGAAGCCCCTGAAAGCAAGCAAATGAATTTTCCCCTCTTCCCCTCCCTCTCTCCATCCATCCAGCAAAATGAGCTGACTACTCTGGGCATATGTTAGAGGTAGGTGCTCTATACAATGGATCAACAGAATCACTGGTTTTCTTAGAAAGAGAGGGGTTGAGAAAAGCCTTCATAGAATACGTGATCTTCTGGCATTTTCTATAAAGGGAAGATAGTAATAGAGGTTTCTTAATATTTAGAAATTCTCTGGAACTATCTCCTCGGTATGGAGCAGTGGTGTCTTTTCTCTTTTGATTCAGTTTATTCTGATCTCACTCATCACATCTGACAAGACAGCCTCACTTCTCCCTGTACTCACCTTGTCAAATTTTTCTTCCTCATTCACAGCATGTTGTGGGAATGTGAGAAATAACAGACACTGCAAACAGTGTGAAACAGATTAATAAATCATTTTAAAGTATTAAAATTGATATTAGGTTTTTATGCAATATTTTATCACTCATAATTTATTAAGCATGTTATTTGTTAAAATTGGTTAAGCAAGAACAACCAATATGTCATGGAGGGGGGGTGGGATCTGATTTCTCAATGCCCTTAATCAACATGGAATAGAAGTGACAGAACCTTTCCTACAGAGAGCAGTAAGATGCCAGCCTGAAGGTCAGCTGGCAGTTGACCTTGTGATTTCTTAGTTTGTAGATTATGAACACAGCCCAAAGCCCTCTGCATATCCTGGACAGGTAAAGTGCACATGGTTTCCCTCCCTCACCATTCTCCCTTCCAGTTGGGCCAGATAGGGGATGGGTAAATCATATTCCTATTGTCTCAGGCTGTAATGTGCTTGCCATCTTACACCAAATATTTATTAAATGCCTACTATGTGCACTCTTGGAAGTGATTGGGCTATATTGGTAACAAAACAAACTGATCCCTGCCCTTGTGGAACTTCTCTCCTAGCAAAAGAAGACAGATCATGAAAATAAACATAACAAATACGTAGATGTGATAGTAGGTTTCCAGGATAAGTACTTTTACCATATGGATGCCATATGGTAAAGAGGGGAAAAGAAGACAAAGGCCGAATGTGTGCAGTGAGCTGACCTATAGTCCTTGTTTGCAAGTAGCAATGCTACTTGCTTTAGAGTGAATGCTTGGGATTTTTCTGGCTGGAGTAGTATTTGGATTCCAAGTGTAGTCTCCATTCACCAGTTCTGTGAGGTGCCTCTAGGGCAGGAAACATCATCAAGAAAAGGCTTATTTTGGACTGTGCTGCCCAATTCCAAGGTGATGCTGTTCCCCTCCTGCATGGCCCCATCTACTCCCCACACTGCAGAGAACTGTGCTAATGCCCAGTACCCTCCTCTCCCCCATTCTTCTGGGATGAAGGGGCAGGTCTAAGTGGGAGAGCACACCTGGCTGTGGAGATGCATAACTTCCCCCTTCTTTTTCCAGAGGATGTCAAGGAATGCTGGAGTACTGGAACTTGATGTCTGTTGGCTGTTGGACAGTCTGAGAAACCGAGGAATGGAACCATTCAGCAGCACAGACAGCAAATGTCTGCATCTGGACACCTGTGGCGAGTCAGCTGCTTCCTCTTCAAGTCTGTGCTGACCACTTCCTCAGTCTGGCTTTGGGTTATTTCTGGATGGATATACAACACCAGGGGCTTCATTCCTGGCAGTGGTGGGTGAGCTTCTGGAGAGGATGAATATGTGAATATCAGTTTCCGTGGGGTAGTGTTTTGCAGATTCTGTTTGGTGCAAGTTTCTAGTCTGAAGCATCTCTGGTTTCATCTAAGAGGCAGGCTGAACTTCTGATTACTGGTTGTAGGGCACCAGGGATGGGGGAGTTAGGGAGCAATGGGCAGCACTGGGGAAACCCCATCTTCGTAAGCCACCAGTACCACTTGAGGCAGAGCTCTGGGGACATGGGATTATTAAATATCAGTGAATGAAAGAAGAAAGGAGTTTATAGTTAGTATACAGAAAAGCACAGAATCATGTAGTTCATTGTATTTGCCACAGTCTTAGGGGAAAATCTGGCTTTCTTGGTGGAAGTGTGACAGTCACACAAATGGCGCCTACCAAGTGCACTGTCAGGGGAAGAGTTGAGAATCCATGACTTGGGAGGAGGGGATGGGATGGCAAGGGGTAGCTTTTTTAGAGGCAGCTCAGTGTTTTCCAAATGTGTCTTATCATAAGAATCTTTGGAGGAACTTGATAAAAATACCAATTATTGGGCTCTATACTCCTGAAGTAATCAATCCAAATCTCGGGGAGACAAGCCTGGGAATTCTAGCTTTAACCAGCACCCCAAGTGATTCTTTTAAGGTAGAGCACATGGCTGTCAACTGGACTTCACAATAGAATTAACCATGGAGATTTTAATAATTGCTGATACTCAAGACTCGCCATGAGTATGGGCTGCAATTCATCTGGGTGGGGCTGAAGAAGAGTTGTTGGTGCTTCAAAGCCCTACAGGTGAGCAGATGATTCTCACGTGCAGTTAGGCATAGAAGAGGATCTCAGGATCTCATGGATGAAACCATGTTGTCCTTGCCCTGCCACATCAGTACTCCTTTGCAAAATTGTTGAGATAGTGGATGTAGGTACCCTTCTCCATCTCTGTGCAGAGTGAGCCATCAGCGCTGCGCTCCCTTTGGGCCTGTGTCTGGACCTCTCCAGCCATTCTCTCTTCAGTGGTCCGTGCCTGTCTGGATGAGAAATGCAAAGGGCATGGGGAGTTTGTGTTACACGGTGGTCAAGCCAGGTTCCGTCTGCTGCAGTGAGTCCCGAGCACCTTTGGTAATAAGGAGGGAAGGCTCTGGGCAGGGAATCTCTTTAGTGGCGCTCTGTCCACCCCCGCATTATCCTGACTTATTACATTGTAATAAATTGAACCATTCCACTTCATTATTTCATATTTGAGGAGATTTATAGATTGTCCTGGTGGCTGAAGAGGCAGTGATTAAAGAAGCAGCGTGCTAATGAATAAGGCTATGCACAAAGCCGTTTTAATTAATGCACAGCCCAGGGGCTGTAAACCACTTGCTGATAACAAACCTGTCCATTGAAGACTTGAACTGACAACTTCCCACAGAATAAGGGTTGACAGATGACATGGGAAAGTTACTCAAGTGGCAATTAGGGCTTCTGAACTGAGTTTTCCTCCCTGCCTCCCTGCTCACCATAGCAGAGCTGCCAAACACAGAATTGTTTTTTTCTGCCTAAGAATTTCTACTCTCCTTGATCCCCTGCTACACCTTTCTCCATCTTTCTCCATCCCAGTAGCTCTGACCTTTACATTCATACTTGCACTTTCTGGAAGTTTTGTTTGGCTCATATGTATGGAATAGAAGATGCCCAGCATCCTTCACAAAGCTCCTGTGATACAAGACAGTTCTTTTCACCCCAACTTCTTCCAGAACTGTGAAGATTTAGTTAAGTCTGGTGTTTACCTGAAAAGCTTAAACTTTTTTTGTTCTTTCTTCTTTTTTGTTTTCTTTTATTCATTCTTTCTTTCTTCTTTCTTTCTTTCTTTCTTTCTTTCTTTCTTTCTTTCTTTCTTTC
>NW_024412402.1:24678625-24681565 GCF_014898765.1 Herpailurus yagouaroundi | reverse complement strand
TTCTTTCTTTCTTTCTTTCTTTCTTTCTTTCTTTCTTTCTTTCTTTCTTTTGTGGAGTCATACCTGTTGGCAGTGTGGCTTTCGAGATGTTCATCTCACCAGCTCTTTACTTGCTACATGACTCTGCTTTCCTGTTTGGAGGTGCATGGTGGTCGTTGGAGCCTGTCAGGGTCTCCAGAGCAAGCTCCAAACATTCTCAATCCCTGTCACACTGCTCTGTACCCCAGGGTTTCTCAGTAAGTGCTGTTTCCTGACAAATTAAGTCCAAAGGGTTACAAGCAGCAAAATAACCTTTTTCTGTTATTTTAATGGTTTCCTGCCAGGATTTGATGTTTGGAGACATGGGAACATTGTGATAAGATGTCTTCTTTGCCAACTGATTATTGTGGCACTTTCTGCTATGAGACAGAGGCTTATTAGTCATATGACCAACACTAATAATAGTGACTCTAAGAACAAAAATAATGCAGACATAATATGAGCTAAAAATCTTGGCCAACAGAATGATTTGAAGAAAAAAAATATTGATAATGAAGTGAGGTTTATTGAATTAACTGTTCCATTTAGCAGACACATCAGCAGAACCAAGGCATGGAAGAATATAATCAAGAGTGTGACTCTGGTGACAGAGCTGAACTAGATGTGGAGATTGGGGAATAGCCAAGTCAATTCAGTTATAATCTTGGTTACCGGGATGCTACACATCTCAAGGAAGCTGCACAGTCCAGCAGAGATTTCCAGATACCTGCCATAGAACCCAGTTTTATTTTGGCAGTAAGTTATTATTGCTTCTGGCCTACTACCTGCAAGTTACCTTTCCCAATGGAAAGGGCATCTTGTTTATCAAGGGGCTCAATCCTAGGACTGATGTTTTGGCAGTGTTTGTAGAGCAGACCTCCCAGCGAGGAGAGGCAAAGCCACATGACAGCTAGGTAGGTCTGACATGCAAAAGCAAGTGGCTGATTTCACTTCGCTTTCTTTCCCTTAGATAAACATACCCTTGGTGCATGAATGGCCCCCAACTCTCTGCCTGTCCCTGCTAGTGCATAGCTAGGGTCTTGGTGGCTTCTTTGTCGCTTCAGGTTAACCCAAGTTTTATGATGTTGCTGTGCACCTGATTCATCTTGCTCCCTAAATCTTCTCTTCATGCGATGAGTCATCTTAACTGTGCTGTACCCCTCTTGCTAAGATTGTCTCCTCGCAGGAATATATGCTTTTCTCCCTTATAGAAGGCAGCTACAATATTTACATACAAACTAAAGTTGTAAGAAATTCTAAGGAAAGGTTAGGGTGGGTCAGGGAATTAGTATTCTAAGGGAATATATTAAGAACATATTAATTTCAGAAATAATTACATTGATAGCAATGCTTTTTTTTTTCTAAAGTTTATTTATTTATTTATTTATTTAGAGAGCAGGGGAGGGACAGAGAGAGAGAGAGAGAGAGAGAGAGAGAGAGAGAATCTCAAGCAGACTCCATGCTCAGCACGGAGGCTGATGTAGGGTTTGATCCCATGACCCTGGGGTGTTCAACCAACTGAGCTACCCAGGTTGCCCCAATACTTTGTATTGTTAAATAACATGATGTTTCTCCAAAGTGTGCAGGGATTATTCCTATATTATTTAAATGACCTTCTTTTTATATTACTTGACATTTGAAGAAACTGAGGCATCTAGAATTATGTGACTGAACCATGCATAGTGGTACAGTAGAGGCAGAATGATGTGAGACTCCAAGTATAAACTGACCTGCTAGAGAGATTTGCTGGCTTTGTGAATTCTGCATTCTTTATCTATGGTTTTTGGTAAGCAATTCTGAAGTCATTGCTGGGCATTTTTTTGACTGGGATGGAGGGGAGCCTGAGACCAAGTTTGAGAAGGGTGCAAAATTTTGTGATTTTTCAGTGTACTTATCCTGGATCCCACTTTCTCCACCATCCCCAGACTATATGTCAACTATCAGGTATATTTTTAAAATAACACTGAGAAAGGGAATGCATTTGGGAAATAGAACAGATTTCACTTCTAAATGACACATTAAACTTAATTTTTTAAAAATGTTTTTAATGTTTATTTATTTTTGAGAGAGAGAGAGACACAGACAGAGTGCAAGCTGGGGAGGGGCAGAGCGAGAGAGGAAGACACAGAATCTGAAGCAGGCTCCAGGCTCCAAGCTGTCCGCACAGAGCCCGAAGCGGGGCTCGAACTCATGAACCGTGAGATCATGACTTGAGCCGAAGTCGGACACTCGACTGACTGAGCCTCCCAGGTGCCCCATAAACTTAATTTTTAATGGTGAAGAATACCATGTATGCACATCTATAAATATGGAAGACAAAGCAACACAGATGATAGGAATTTTAGCCAGGAGAACATGAAACATAAGCAGTCAATTCTATATTAAAACCAAGGGAAAGTGATTTCTTAACTCAAGTCCTACCTCTAAGGATCTACTCTGGTTCAAGTATAATAAGGGCCTAGGTGGGAAGAAAGGCAGCAAAGAAACTGAAATCCTGCATGAAGACTGAATAGAGATGGCTAGTTTTCTCATTTGTCCAAACAGCAGTGGCTCCTGAGAACCCCTGGAAACAGAAAGAAACACGAATGGTGAAATTATTTTTGCAGTACCAACTTGCTTCACTGATATCTATTTGGAAAGAGCAAATTCTTGGTAACTGAGATTTTTCTAAGGAGATGTAGAAATATTTCTTTACATCTGACTTAAATTCAAAAATGTTGACCAGAATCCCAGTAATTTTGACCATCTCCAACTGCCTTCTGCTCCCTTATATTCTTTTTAGATTGTGAACTGATTTAACCTTCTTTCTCCATTATTTTCCCCTTTGATTATTATCAAAGGCACCAACTTCTCTGGAGAAGGTTACTGTATTAAACATGCTTTTTAGCACTTTCTTCTATTTCTTGTACCATTGAGCTGATC
>NW_024412402.1:24636125-24673625 GCF_014898765.1 Herpailurus yagouaroundi | reverse complement strand
CTGCTCGTTTTCTAGACAGAATCAATCTAAGTATTGCACTGTAGGAGAACTGGCTGAAACATCAGTGGTGGAAGTCAAAGGCCCCAGGGTCTACCATCCCAAATTCTGGATCTTAGTTAATAGCTACGTGGTCTTGGGCTATTGGCCTCTAGGAGCCTCAATCCCTTTATCTTGGAATTATTGTGAGGATTAAATAAATTGATATGGATGGATATAATTTTATTCTTAAGTGTTCAAGAAAAAATATTTTTATAACTTCATTAAATTATTTTAATGATTTCAGGAGTTAAACAAAATGTAGAGACTGCAATGCTTAATACTCAAACACCATCTTTGACCACTTTTTTGTTTTTTTTTTTTTTGTTTTTTGTTTTTTGTTTTTTAATGTATCCTTATATTAGAGAGCAATGGCCTCTGGTTTCCTTCAAATAATGTCTCCCTTACTTCAAGATATTTGGTCTACTCTCATTTTTCTTTGCCTTTGATAAATCATCCACATTCATATAACCTTTTTCCTGAGTTTCCATTCTCAACCCCTTTAATCATTTTCACTGTTCTCTCTTGGACCCTCTTCAATTTTTCTGTACCTTTTGGAAAATTAGAATCCCCAAACTGAGCTGAATACTCTAATAAGGGCCAGTTCTATGCCAAATATAGCTCATGACACTCTTTCTTGTCATTTAGTGATAGACAACACTGTTAAGACTTTTCAGTAGCATACCAGTTTTAAAACGCACACACCTTCATTGCAGACCCCAAGATCAAACTTCAGGAATGTGATAGGCATGCACTTACAGAAGTAGCTTAGTGTCATTATTGATTCTCTCTGGGGAATGAGGAGACGTGCTCAGGATTTCTAGAGGATACACCCTGATGTGTCTCAGGTAAGAGCCCAGGGGAGCCAGTATACACTTGGGATTTGGAAGAAAAGCATGATGTTTGAATTTCCAGGGCATTTGCGTATATGGAGAACCAGTTCTTCTACCATTTAGGCCTCAGTTATTTTAGGGTCATCTTAATATAGTTACAATTGCATGGCTACTTCAAGTTTTATTCTTCCACAGAAAGAAAGCATTTAACTTTTTTAGTTGAAGTGCAAAGAGTTCCACAGGGACTAGTGAGAAATAGAATCTGGAGCAGGAGGCAAATTAGTGCTGATAAGTGGTCTGATTGGTGTCCTGGAAAGTCTGAAATATTAGAAGTTCATTACGTAGAAAGTACTGTGATTCAGGGAGCTATGGAACAAATGATGTAGAGAAGGAAATTAATTTGGGAGTGGGAAGGGTGGAAGATCTCACTTCATAAATTTTTACCAGGGCTAGAAGTTTAGGAACATTGTAGTGAAGATAGAAATTGATGGTTTTTGAAGAAGAAGGTGGATTGGGCAGTGCAGCATATAGGTGCATATTTCACGTGTGTTGCTTATCTAGCTTGTGCTATGTGAGGCAGCTAAGCAGGTGGTAGATCCCATAGTCAGATATTGATACAATGGGCAGTGCAGGCACACAGGCATTCAGATAGCATTTGGAAGCTAAGTTGCTAGGAGGATCACTCACCACTAGATCCCAAGAACAAAAGTGGGAGATGGGTAAACCATACTGCTGAATATTATCTTTCCTAACTGGCTCATGGCAGGGACCAAAGCCCTTCTTCTTCCTCTCCACTTGCCTGGATGAGGCTGAGCTCATGCCGAACTGGTTAAACATTCTCTGCAGTTTGGAATGATGGAGAATGGATTGTTTTGGCTAAAACTAGATGAGGACAGGTGGTGCCACCTGCTACAAGTGATTTCCTTCCAGTTGGTTCCAGAGCCCTCATTCTTGGTCTTTTTGCAGTTTGGTGAGATTGGTGGGGAGGGGGGTGAGGGGGAGATGGTAGATGAGGAAGGGAATCTGGAGGCATCCAGCTTTGTCAGTAAATTATAATGGACTTTCACAGGTTGGCAACCCCTTTCATATACTGCAGCAGATGCACTGGCATTGAGAGATGGTTGTATATGGACACTTTGGAATTATTGATGCTCTAGGATCCCCATGATGGCCTCTCACTGCTGATGCCCGAGATTTTCTGTGCTTCATCAAGGTGATAGGAAGTGCTTACCTTTTTAGAAGGCTGAAGTTCTTGGGAGCCAAGCATCCTAATAAGGACCATCCAAGAGCCCAGGCTTTCTTTAGCTATTTCCCTGGTGGACAGCCCTTTATACTGTTGACTCAGAACATGTCTGGCAACAACCTCTTCAGGAAGTTCAACCACAGCAGGTCAGACAGGTGAGCTTTCTCTAGAGCAGGAAGATTGAGATGGTTTGTCTAAAACTGTATTCATTAATTATTGAAAGTGACAGTATAATCTCTTTCAAGCTGCAGTGGTGTCTGAAAGCGTCTATTTCCAAATGGTGGCCGTCTATTTGAATACAGTCATGCTCGGTATTGGAAAAATTCTCTTGAAGCTGCTGTGCCTGAGAACAGTTTGTAGACCAGCTCTCTGAGCCTGTCTCCCTTTATCAGTTGGTGAGAAAGATGCCTTGTTTATAAATACCAGGCAGGAATACCAAAAGCAGGTGCCATGACCATCCCTGGAGGAAGAGAGATGTTGGGGTAGGGAGAACTGACCATTTACACTTGGTGATTCTATTGAATAAACTCAGAGCCTTTCTCAGCCCCAAATTCTGTGCTTGGCCCTGTACTACTGCTGAGGTGTTGGCTGTGTTGAAGATCCTGGGGATGCCATTGTTCTTGACTGCCTTTATCCCACAGACCTGTATATGGTTCCCTGGAGCAAGGAGAATGAGACATGCCCTGCCCATTCCTGAAGAAGGTGGGGCCTTCATGGGCCATACACTAAGCTAGAACTTTTGCATAAATTATCTCTGGTCCTCACTGTGTCCCTGTACAGTGGATATTATTTCTATAGTGGCTTGGGCAAGGAAGGAGGTACACTGAGTGGGGTGAGTGGGAGATAATATTTCTAGTAAATAAGAATTATTGCACAGAGTTCAGAGGTCAGAGGAAAGCAAGGATACTCCCAGAGGAGTTAAGTGAACAGGAACAAACAGATCGTGTGATATGTGGTATTTGGGCTTTAGAGGAAGATGCCTTCTGACTGGAGCAGGAATCCAGACAGATTTTGTTTTCCTGGCTAATTGGACACTTGTTCACAGTATCTCCCCACTCACAGAACAAGACAACAAAAAAGTCTGCATTGTCCACAGGAGGGACACAAAGCAAAACAAAGCCCAGAGCAGTGCAGTACTATTAATTCAAATTAATGACCCTCACCTACAAATGAAGCTGGTGCCTGACAGATTGCTGGCTCTTGGAGTGAAGCAGATGAGAACAAACGAGGGGCTCTGCCCATCTAGTGAGGTGATCAATGACCTCCTCACTTTCCTGGCTTCCCATACCCACCTCTTACAGGTGTTCTTTGTCTTCTTCAAATTTCTCCTCAAGAAATCCTGCTCCCTGACTGCCCCAGGAGCTTGCAGTTCCAAGGGTTGACCCAGGGGGCTTGCCTCCAAAAGAGAGGCCCATTGACATCCTAAGATACAAAGCCACACAGATGGCAGTGCTGGGAATTCACTCCACAGAGACTTGTCTGAAATAGAAGTGATTTCTAGGCAGCACTCAGGGGGATGCATGATTGCCATTTAGGAACATTTCTGTCTTGATCTGTAGGCTGTTATTTATCTCTGCTTAAATAAAGATGTGTTTGATTATTAAGGCCTCTTTTATTCACTCATCCACTCAGGCACTATAGATACAGAGATGAATAAGACATTGCTCTTGAGCTATAACTTGATCTTCACAAATCCCCCTTTGAAATAGGTAAGTTTAATTTTACTTTAAAGTTAGGATCTCAGGGAAGTTAAGCAATTATCCAAAGGTCACTTAGCAAGTAAATAGTAAAGCTAGAATTTGAATTCAAGTCCTCTTATTCCAAAGATTTATTTTAATTTTACCGTGATGACTACTGTATGTTTTTCCCCTTTGTACTTTCTAGCATAAAGGTAGAATATTAAAATAACTAAGTTTTAGAAGGATCACAGAGAGTTAAACCTGGAATAGTTCTAAAAAGTTATCTAATCTGGGGCGCCTGGGTGGCTCAGTCGGTTGAGCGGCCGACTTTGGCTCAGGTCATGATCTCGTGGTCTGTGAGTTTGAGCCCGGCATCGGGCTCTGTGCTGACAGCTCAGAGCCTGGAGCCTGTTTCGGATTCTGTGTCTCCTTCTCTCTGCCCCTCCCCCGTTCATGCTCTGTCTCTCTCTGTCTCAAAAATAAATAAATGTTAAAAAAAAGTTATCTAATCTAACTCCTGGCTTTACAGAGAGAAACTACAGCTCAGTGAAGTAGAAGGAATTCTTTGCCCTTTTATGTCGCAGCAAGGTAGGGATGTCAGCATCTTGGGATGCCCATGGCACATTCTCTATCACCTGATAAAAACAAAGAAGAAAGGCTAAGGTGTGTTATCTTCATACATACAGCTTCATCCATGGGGACAGGCATACAGATTCCAAAGGCAACCCGTATTGTTTATGTCATGTATTTTTTCTTTTTGTCCCTCTGTCCCATCAGTAAGATAGCTTGCCTACAAACCTGTATCTTTGTCTTCTGTTCTATCAGGGGGCAGGGATGAGGCTTTCCTTTGGAAATCCAAAGGGTCCCTGCCCCTGGTCTTGACCCAAAAGGATTATTTTTTGAGGTAAATCCAAGCTGTGATTTTCTATATTATAGCCTTGATTATGCCTGTCATTTTCTTCTATGCAAAAAAAAAAATAAATAAATAAATAAAAATCTTATTCTGTACCGGGTTTTCCATACATCTAGCTGCAAACACAAAAGCCCCAAGACAGTTAGTGGATCTTGGATTTGTCCCATGTTTGCTAATTGCCAGAGACTTTTCTATTTAAACAGTGCTTCTTTCATTGCAGCCTTTGCACAAACACAGCTTTGGAGAGAGTTTATATTTTTAGGGGAAAGTAAATAGCTCTGCTTTGTGCTATACTAGCAACTGTAGATGATGTAGAAACCTAAGTGCCAGGCACAGTATTTCTTGCTTTGGAAGCTATACCCACATGCTTCTTTTTGTCATTCATTCATTCATTCATTCATTCAGTAAATCCATATTGAATGCCTTCTATGTGCCAAGTGCTGTGCTAATTGCTGGGAATATAAAGGAAAAATAATTTCAAAACTGATTTCTCAAGGACCTCAGAGCCTAGTGAGAGACAAGGACAATCATACATACTATTATACAGAAAAGAAATGACATCATACAGTTAAAGAAAAGAGACTTTAAAACTCCTCCAGGGGTGGAGAAAGTAGTTGGAGAGAGCTTCTTGGAGGAAGTAAAGTTGGGGTTAAGATTTAAAATAAGGAACGGAAATTAGCAAAATGAAGAGGTGAAGGTGGTCAGTGAAAATTTAACTTGAGAGCATTTTTTAAAAGGTTCTTCATTGCAGGTAGTTTGATTTGATAACTGGGGAGTCTGTGTGTCAGAGGTGATTGGTGAGAGGTTAGACTGGGGAAAGGTAGGGACCAGATTAGGAACTTCCAAGCCTAGAATGCCACATCAAAGTAGGAGATTAAAAAATATCCCGAAGCAATGGAATGCCATGGAAAGATTAATTTTTTATGTTTATTTATTTTTGAGAGAGACAGGGCACAAATGGGAGAGGGGCAGAGAGAGAGGGAGACATAGAATCTGAAGCAGGCTCCAGGCTCTGAGCTGTCAGCACAGAGCACGACATGGTGCTCGAACTCATGAACTGTTGAGACCATGACCTGAGTCAAAGTTGGACACTTAATTGACTGAGCCACCCAGATTCCCCAGCCATGGAAAGATTTTAAGCATAGAATACCTTTGTTTATATACATTCTGGAAAAATCATGGAAAGGGCAAGACCACTTTAGGTTTGAGGAGACAGTGGCTGAGCAGGTAGGGGAGAAGAGGCCAATTCCAGACATATTTAAGAAAGCAGAATTGAAAAGGTCAAGCAGGAAAATATGAGGGGGAGAAAGAATAATTTCCAGGTCACTGGTATGATAAACTCAGGAGGAGTAAGAGTTTTGGGGAATGAAGATCACAAATTTTTTCGTGAACCTATGGAATCTCATAGACTTGGGCATCATCCAAGTGAAAGTGTCCAGGAAACAGTTACATTGATCTGGAGACCAAGAGAGAGATTGTTTAGAGATTTAGACTTGGAAAATATAAACAGTTGAAACAGTGCAAGCAGGTGAGATATTCCAGGGAGAGCATGTTCAGTGGGGAGATCCTAGCGAACATGGATATTTAGTAGAGGGGCAGATGAAGATGAACTCATGAGGTACACCAAAACTTAACCACTAGAGCAAAAAGGTGAATAGTAGGTCATAGAAGTCAGGAGAGGAAAGAAATTTAAAGATGGAGTTGCCAATAGTATCAAATACTGCATAAAGATAATGAAAGATAGTTGAAAAATACCCATTGATTTTAAGAACTGTGGAGACCACAGGTAATCTTTAGGAGGTGCAGATGTGGAAAAAACTAAACAATCTAAGCTGTCAAGCAAAGAATAGAAATTAGTCAGTAGCTACAAGGGCATTAGAGAGTGATGGACTGATTGCCCTACATCACATAGTATAGATTCTGTGTTTGTGACATCAACTCTTGGGTAAGGGGATAATTGTAAAAACTATATGTCATGAACTGGTTAAGCAGTAGGATGATTGGTTTGAGAAAGAAAGTTACTCTACATAGAATATCTATTTTCAAGAGAAAATACTAATGTTGGAAGTATCAATGATCTTCCTCTTTGTCTCATTCAATAATTGTGTCCCAAGCCTTCTATTTATTGTATTTGACTGCTTTGGACAGAATCTTTTCTTCCCTTAATCTCACTTTGCCCTCTTCTAGTTCTGCAAAAACAGCCAGGTCATCTCAGACACTGACTTATTATTTTCTCAGTTATTAACTTCTTTCAAGGGTGTCAGTATCTGAGGAAGATGAAGGGGGGTTGCTGAGGGCAAGGACCTAATAGGGAATCTTGACTGACAGGGTGAAATTTCAGGGTGAGGATAATGATGGTAATGATACTATCAAAAATCAAGATTTGAGAAACCCCTTGAAAAGTTAGCAGGAATGTGAAGGGACACTTGCATTATGCTGAGCAGCAAGTTTGCAAATAGTGCTGTAGTTGCTTATCTGGAAGCTTTCTGAATTTCAAGAAAATTGGGGCTTAGAATGTTGGCTAAATCTCCTGCCAAGTCAGCAAATGATGGATTCTGTCAGACAGTGTGGTACTTAACTAGAATTTTGATCTCTGTCCATTGCCTCTTTACTTGCTTTTGGTTTCAATTTCCTTCCATTTTCACAGGTCATATTTGTTTATTGTAACTTTCACAATGGATACATGAGACCAAAGAACAGCCAACCTATATTTGGGGACCACAGTAGGTCAGACAGAAAAAGATGGTCGAGTCTGGGAAAACCCTTCTTTTTGAAGCAGCTACCAAATGTTGCTGAGCTAATTTCCTGGCTTAAAAAAAAAGATGCTTTAGGGAATAGGCAGGAAGCTGGTTTCCCAAGGATGGGTAGATGCGATGAGAGGAAGTAAGAGAGCAGAAGATGCCATTTAACTCATGCTCCTTCCTCCAAGCAGGAACTTCAATTAAATCACACCAGAAATGTGTGAGTTCTTTTTCTTATTCAAATACTAGCAAAAGACCAGTTTCTGTAATATGTTGTGAAAAACATTTTATTGCCTAATAACTTTTGCATTAAGAAAATCATCAAAATTAACAAATGTTTACCGAATCTTAGTTATCATTTATTAAGTACTTATTATACACCAGGATATCTTCTCATTGCTTTAGATACAGGATCCTATGAAAACCGAACAATAATTATATGAGGTAATAGTAGGTTTAGTGTACAGATAAGAAACAAAGGCTTAGAGAAATTACTTATTCAAGGTCACATGGTCAATAAATGGCAACCCCCTAACTTTTCTGACCCTAAATTGCATGCTTCTGACTGCCACTCTCTACTGCATACAGCACAAGACACAAAGATATATTTACAAGCATAAAACATAGTCCATATTTTCAATGCACACATTCAATTATGGATTCTAAATTCTTCACATTTTATTTAAACCTACTGATTATCTTTAAATCTTACAAAAGAAGAAAACAATTTTTTGTATAATCTTAATCTTTAATAAAGACAAATTAAATTTATTTAATAAATAAAATTAAATTTTAAAATTAAAAAAATAAATCATTTTTTTTTGATGATTAAAGAACGATTCTATAATCCATCTTTTGCTGAATTGTCATTTATTATATTCCTCTGTTTTCTTAAGCTCCTACTGATGTCTTATATGGTATAGCTCCTGAGTGACTTTTGCACAGAGAATCAGGGTTATGTACTGTGGGAGAAATGAGCCCACCATTCTAGATCAGTCTTGGTGTCATATTGGCCTTGTCTCTCTCCTCCCACTCAAACCCTCAACCCTGAATCTAAGAGCCAAAAGCTGTGGTCTCTAAAATATTATTAAAGAGAACTCAGAATTATGAGTTCATGGCATCCATTAACTTTGGCATCTAACATTCATCCTCTTTCTTTACAGACTGTGATTTCCTTCTTCCCCATTGCAAATAGTGCATTGAAACTGCTAAATAGGTGCTCTGCTATCCTCTAACTAACTAGCTGCACATGACACAAATGCTCATCTTTTATCCCCTTTATTAAATTTGAATCTTAAGCTGAGTAAGAAATATATTAAAATGTCTGAGTAAAAAAGAGATTAAAATGTTTAACCCCAAATCCTACCCTAGCATTTCCCTTTGCTTAAACTAACTGGATGTGGGTGCCCTTACCTGCAACTGATTCTCTTCCTGGTTATCACCCCCTTTTAATTTATTTGCTCTTTATTTATTAAGGGTCAGCTGGTCCCAGGTACTGTTCTCGGGGCTGACCTGCAGCCATCATGGACAACATCCTTACTCTAAAAAGACCAACAGTCTAGTATGAAATAGAGGAGAGAAACAGGCAGTTATAATTTGTTACAGCAAGGATCCAATTGTAGTTTATGGAAGGTGCAAACCTGTCAGGAAGTTCAATCTGAGGAAACTTCCTGGAAGAAGTGAAATGTATGCTCAACACGGGTAAGTAAGAGTTTGCAGGTGAAGATGTGGAGAAAGGATGTTCTCAGATAAAGAAATGAAGAGGACCTGTGTACGCCTTGAGCAGGTACACTGAGGGACCAAAAGCACTATCCTGGGTAGAGCATAGAACACAGTGATGGTGAGGGTGAATTAGGTTGAAGATAAAAGGAAAAAAAAACAGATTATGAAAGATTTTGTGGGTCCTGTTAAAGAATATCTGCGTAATTGAAGTCAGTGGGGAAACACTGATGACTTCAGAACAATGAAATGGCATGTTTCGCTTTGTGTTTTAAAGTGACATTTCTACTGAGCACGGCAGGGGCTGAAGCCAGAGTTGGACCAGCAAAGGTGAAGAAAAGGTGACTGGAGAGGCAGTAAGATCTAGAATACAGAGGACATAGTCATCATTGGGGCAGGTGGGCTGAGTCTGAGGAGCAATCAGGAGGAAGGTAGGGGCATGCTCCAAGACTGGGAGCACAGGGGGATGGCTAGATTTCGGTGAAATAATTATTTACTTTCTAATTGCTAGCCAACCAGGCCTGGGCCCTCTATGAACTCACAATATAAAAGTACTGGAGAGCTTCAGCAAGGCAGGCATTGTGTGTGTGTGTGTGTGTGTGTGTGTGTGTGTGTGTGCACACGCACACACACATGTGCATACGTGTGCATGTGTGTCTGTGGGTGATGAAAGTTGGTATCTTTGTTCTGCTTGAAGATCTTACGTGGAAAGAATGCGGAGCATGAATAAAATGCTTGAGAAGAAAGCTGAGGATATGCTTTGTCTGATAATCCTACACAGAGCATGAAATAACAAGGGTCTTGGGTGAAACTGCACGGTCTAAATCCTGTGTCCTTTGGGGAAACTTGTACTGGGCCATGGTGGACCTGGTTGTGCATTCAGTCAACAACAGGAGCCCATGGTGTGTGTATCTCAGGGCTGTTTGTCTCCCTGTAAGGTAGGTGTGTGGGAATACTTTCACTGCGGCTATTTCAGCCCAGGCTGGTGGATAATTAATGAGTTTGTTTTTGAGCTGGTGAGTTGGAGCTGACACAATGCCGGCAGGTGCCTTTGCCTCAATCCCTTCCATCCATCTTTATCGGATTTGCCAGACTCTCCTTCACTCTCTTTTCTTTCTTTACTTTACATTGAAGACAGCTGGGAATGGATCTGCAGAAGGATCCTCCTAGGACAGTCATAACAGTGGGGACGTCTTCTGTGTGTATGTGCCTTTTCTAATGATTGTTGTCTACTCCCTCATCCTCTACCTTTATCATCTATGTCTTGAGTGAACAAGGAGAACTGTACACTAAAGAAGTACTTGCCAGGCATTTCCCAAGATGATTCTTCAGTAATGAACTTAATTAGCCTCTCTGTCTCCTTCCCTCTCTCTGTCTCTCTTTCTTTCCTTCATGGGTGCGACAAAGGAGAGTAAGAGATTACAGCCATTGTCTCATATGAGAATGATATGAAACACTGTTTTATATCTAGTTCTTTGTCTCTGTCTTTTTCTGAAGAACCTCAATATAACCTCTAGACCCAACCCTATTGCTATCTTCTCATAACACCATCTCAACTTCTACTTGCTGCTCCTTCTCTACTCAAGCAGTAGTGGATGACACAACTCAGTTACTGAAGCCAGAAACCCTGGTGTCAGCTTTGGCTCTTTCCTTCTTTACCCCCTACATTTAATCAATTACCAGATTCTGCCAACCACATCAATTTAATATCCCTCATTATTTTTTTTTATCTCACATTGTTCTTTCACTGTCATTTTTGGCCAAATTTTTAATTGTAGAATTAGAAACTTAAAAATTCAGGCAATTGTTATGGAGTTCAGACACATTATTACTTTTCATCTGAATTATTCCAGCAACCTCCTAATGAGAAAATTTGCCTCCACTTTTGCCCTATTTGTCTTCCTTGATCCATGTTGAGAGGAGCTAAACAAAAGCCTAATAATTTTATTCTTTTGTTTATAAATTTTGAGTAGGTTCAGACTGTTCTCAAGATTGAAGTATTTAGCATCTTCTGGATAATTTTAGCTTAGAGTCAGAACTCCCTTACCCTTAAAAATACCTGACCCTCTTTTCCTTTGAATTTTGTATTCCATCACAAATATATCACAGTTTAACCATGCACTGTCTTCTTCCTAGGATGTCCTTTTTTTATCCCATCCCTCCCTCTTCACTGAACTAAATTCCACTCTTTTCATTCAACTTATATGCCATGTCCACTGGAAATTTTTTTCTGCCTTCTCTAGTCTGAGTCATATGTCCTTCCCATGTGTTCCCAAAGTATCTTACACTTACATCATCATTTACTACAATGTATTGGAATCACCTCTTTGTATATTGTCTTTGTACTAGACAGTAAACTCTGTTAGGACAGAGAGTTCATCTCACTCACTATTATTTTATTCTCAGTGCTTATTCTGGTATATATAGCTTAGTTATTGAAGGCAACAGGCAAAAAATTTTATTACTTGCCCTGGATTTTCCACTGGACACCTTACTTATATATTTATGAAAGCATGAGCAGCATTGCTTTGTAATTGTCTGCTATGTGCCCATATCCTCCACTAGGTGGTGTGTTTCACATTGACTGGGACCACGTTGTATCCATCTCTGTATACTGCATGGAACAATTCAGTTTCTGGACCATAGTAGGCACCTAGTACATGCTGGTTCTTGTTAGGCATTAGAGATACTATTATCATCAAATCCTTATGCTCTCAGTCTTTACAGAGTTTAAGTTCCTGTTGTTAATTAGCTATGAGGTCTGAAGAAACAACATCTTCATGTGTAAAATGAAGTCTGCAGTTGATCCCTTCCAGTACCAGGATTCCAGAATTCTAACCCTCAGCCTAGTTTGCAACCTACTCATGCTAAGATGGGTATGGAATGAAAAGTGTCAGAATGTGTGTTCTTTCCTGATACATATTTTGTGTTGCAGTTTCTGCTTAATTCATACAGCTGACACTGGTTTGTAAGTGAAGGGTAAGAGGTTGGGTTCTGCTACTTACATTCAGTCCCTTTTTTATCATCCCTAGATCCAGGCAGCCTTAGATGGTAGACCTTAGAAGGTTTCCATGGAATGTCTACTCTTTTTTTTTAATATATGAAATCTTTGTCAAATTGGTTTCCATACAACACTCAGGGCTCATCCCAAAAGATGCCCTCCTCAATGCCCATCACCCACCCTCCCCTCCCTCCCACTCCCCATCAACCCTCAGTTTGTTCTCAGTTTTTAAGAGTCTCTTATGCTTTGGCTCTCTCCCACTCTAACCTCTCTCTTTTTTTTCTTCCCCTCCCCCATTGGTTTCTGTCAAGTTTCTCAGGATCCACATAAGAGTGAAAACATACGGTATCTGTCTTTCTCTGTATGGCTTATTTCACTTAGCATCACACTCTCCAGTTCCATCCACATTGCTACAAAGGCCCATATTTCATTCTTTCTCATTGCCACGTAGTACTCCATTGTGTATATAAACCACAATTTCTTTATCCATTCATCAGTTGATGCACATTAAGGCTTTTCCCACAATTTGGCTATTGTTGAGAGTGCCGCTATAAGCTTTGGGGTACAAGTACCCCTATGCATCAGAACTCCTGTATCCCTTAGGTAAATTCCTAGCAGTGCTACTGCTGGGTCATAGGGTAGGTCTATTTTTAATTTTTTGAGGAATCTCCACACTGTTTTCCAGAGTGGCTGCACCAGTTTGCATTCCCACCAACAGTGCAAGAGGGTTCCCTTTTCTCCACATCCTCACTAGCATCTATAGTCTCCTGATTTGTTCATTTTGGCCACTCTGACTGGCGTGAGGTGATATCTGAGTGTGGTTTTGATTTGTATTTCCCTGATGAGGAACGACGTTGAGCATCTTTTCATGTGTTTGTTGGCCATCTGGATGTCTTCTTAAGAGAAGTGTCTGTTCATGTTTTCTGCCCATTTCTTCACTGGATTATTTGTTCCTTGGGTGTGGAGTTTGGTGAGCTCTTTATAGATTTTTGATACTAGCCCTTTGTCTGATATGTCATTTGCAAATATCTTTTCCCATACCGTTGGTTGCTTTTTAGTTTTCTTGATTGTTTCCTTTGCTGTGCAGAAGATTTTATCTTCATGAGGTACCAATAGTTCATTTTTGCTTTTAATTATCTTGCCTTTCGGGATGTGTCAAGTAAGAAATTGCTGCGGCTGAGGTCAGAGAGGTCTTTTCCTGCTTTCTCCCCTAGGGTTTTGATGGTTTCCTGTCTCACATTCAGGTCTTTTATCCATTTTGAGTTTATTTTTGTGAATGGTGTCAAAAAGTGGTCTAGTTTAATTCTTCTGCATGTTGCTGTCCAGTTCTCCCAGCACCATTTGTTAAAGAGACTGTCTTTTTTCCATGGGATATTCTTTCCTGCTTTGTCAAAGATCAGTTGGCCATACTTTTGTGGGTCTAGTTCTGGTGTTTCTATTCTATTCCATTGGTCTCTGTGTCTGTTTTTGTGCCAATACCATGCTGTCTTGATGATGACAGCTTTGTAGTAGAGGCTAAAGTCTGGGATTGTGATGCCTCCTGCTTTGGTCTTCTTCTTCAAAATTACTTTGGCTATTCGGAGCCTTTTGTGGTTCCATATGAATTTTAGGATTGCTTGTTCTAGCTTTGAGAAGAACGCTGGTGCAATTTTGACTGGGATTGCAATGAATGTGTAGATAGCTTTGGGTAGTATTGACATTTTAACAATATTTATTCTTCCAATCCATGAGCACAGAATGTTTTTCCATTACTTTATATCTTCTTCAATTTCCTTCATAAGCTTTCTATAGTTTTCAGCATACAGATTTATCCCTACGTATTTTATGCTTCTTGGTGCAATTGTGAATGGGATCAGTTTCTTTATTTGTCTTTCTATTGCTTCATTATTAGTGTATAAGAATGCAACTGATTTCTGTACATTGATTTTGTGTCCTGTGACTTTGCTGAAGTCAAGTATCAGTTCTAGCAGACTTTTGGTGGAGTCTATCAGATTTTCCATGTATAATATCATGTCATCTGCAAAAATTGAAAGCTTGTCTACATCTTTGCCAATTTTGATGCCTTTAATTTCCTTTTGTTGTCTGATTGCTTATATTAGCACTTCCAACACTATGTTAAACAACAGCGGTGAGAGTGGCCATCCCTGTCGTGTTCCTGGTCTCAGGGGGAAAGGTCTCAGTTTTTCCCCATTGAGGATGATATTAGCTGTGGGCTTTTCATAAATGGCTTTTATGATCATTAAGTATGTTCCTTCTATCCAGACTTTTTCGAGGGTTTTTACTAAGAAAGGATGCTGATTTTTGTCAAATGCTTTTTCTGCATCGATTAACAGGATCACATGGTTCTTATCTTTTCTTTTATTAATGTGATGTATCACGTTGATTGATTTGCGAATGTTGAACCAGCCCTGCATCCCAGGAATGAATCCCACTTGATCATGGTGAATAATTCCTTTTATATGCTGTTGAATTCCATTTGCTAGTATCTTATTGAGAATTTTTGCATCCATATTCATCAGGGATATTGGCCTGTAGTTCTCTTTTTTTGCTGGGTCTCTGTCTGGTTTAGGAATCAAAGTAACACTGGCTTCATAGAATGAGTCTGGAAGTTTTCCTTCCCTTTCTATTTTTTGGAATAGCTTGAGAAGGGTAGGTATAATCTCTGCTTTAAATGTCTGGTACAATTCCCCAGGGAAGCCATCTGGTCCTGGACTCTTATTTGTTGGGAGATTTTTGATAACTGATTCAATTTCTTTGCTGGTTATGGGTCTGTTCAAGCTTTCTATTTCTTCCTGTTTGAGTTTTGGAAGTGTGTGGGTGTTTAGGAATTTGACCATTTCTTCCAGGTTGTCCAGTTTGTTGGCATATAATTTTTCATAGTATTCCCTGATTATTGCTTGTATTTCTGAGGGATTGGTTGTAATAATTCCATTTTCATTCATGATTTTATATATTTAGGTCATCTCCCTTTTCTTTTTAAAAAGCATGTTGAGAGGTTTATCAATTTTGTTTATTTTTTCAAAAAAACAACTCTTGGGGCGCCTGGGTGGCTCAGTCAGTTAGGCGGCCGACTTCGGCTCAGGTCATGATCTTGCGGTCCTTGAGTTCAAGACCCGCATCGGGCTCTGTGCTGACAGCTCAGAGCCTGGAGCCTGTTTCAGATTCTGTGTCTCCCTCTCTCTGACCCTCCCCTGTTCATGCTCTATCTCCCCCTGTCTCAAAAATAAATAAAACGTTAAAAAAATAAAAAAAAACCTCTTGGTTTTGTTTATCTGCTCTACCGTTTTTTTAGATTCTATATTTTTTATATCTGCTCTGATCTTTGTTATTTCTCTTCTGCTGCTGGGTTTGGGGTGTCTTTGCTGCTCTGCTTCTATTTCCTTTAGGTGTGCTGTTAGATTTTGTATTTGGGATTTTTCTTGTTTCTTGAGATAGGCCTGGATTGCAATGTATTTTCCTCTCAGGACTGCCTTCGCTGCGTCCCAAAGCACTTGGATTGTTGTATTTTCATTTTCGTTTGTTTCCATATATTTTTTAATTTCTTCTAGAATTTCCTGGTTGACCCACTCATTCGTTAGTAGGGTGTTCTTTAACCTCCATGCTTTTGGAGGTTTTCCAGACTTTTTTCTGTGGTTGATTTCAAGCTTCATAGCATTGTGGTCTGAAAGTATGCATGGTATGATCTCAATTCTTGTATACTCATGAAGGGCTGTTTTGTGACCCAGTATGTGATCTATCTTGGAGAATGTTCCATGTGCACTCGAGAAGAAAGTATATTCTGTTGCTTTGGGATGCAGAGTTCTAAATATATCTGTCAAGTCCATCTGATCCAATGTATCATTCAGGGCCCTTGTTTCTTTATTGACCATGTGTCTAGATGATCTATCCACTGTTGTAAGTGGGGTATTAAATTCCCCTGCAATTACCACATTCTTGTCAATAAGGTTGCTTATGTTTGTGAGTAATTGTTTTATATATTTGGGGCTCCCGTATTGCACGCATAGACATTTATAATTGTTAGTTCTTGTTGATGGATAGACCCTGTAATTATTATATAATGCCCTTCTTTATCTCTTGTTACAGCCTTTAATTTAAAGTCTAGTTTGTCTGATATGAGTATGGCTACTCAAGCTTTCTTTTGACTTCCAGTAGCATGATAGATACTTCTCCATCCCCTCACTTTCAATCTGAAAGTGTCCTCAGGTCTAAAATGAGTCTCTTGTAGACAGCAAATAGTTGGGTCTTGTTTTTTTTATCCATTCTTATACCCTATGTCTTTGGAATGTCTACTCTTAACACTACTCTGTGCTAAGAGTGAGAGGTGAGATGGAATAGAAATTCTTGTTATTGTCAACATTTGGTAGCAATTTCAGTAAGTTTTATGAGGAAGTTTCAAGTCTGATTTGTTTTTCCTTTTCCTGATATGGGTGCTGAGTTTGGAAAGACAAAACAACAAACACAGTCTTTCTTAATCTTGCCAAGTGTGGATGAGACGGAGAAGAATATCTGGGAATTTCTTGGCACGAGATGGTCACTTGCAGCTTCCCAAGATCTTGATGAACATCCTTAGAGATTAAGAGGTTATCGTTTCTGGACAGATATCCACCTTCCTTCTTCCATTTGCTGTTCACACTAAGGGCACCCAGAAGTATAATGAAGCCACATCCTGTATCTCCTCTTCTTTAGAAATTAACAGTACATCCTTACAGCCTGGGAGTTCCCTTTGTGTCTTTCTTTATTCTGCATAGTACATAATGCTTGAGTGTCAACTGTTCAAAGTTACCTTCTTGGCTCCCTGAAATAGATCTCCTCACAGCAGCCCTGGCTGGGAAGGCAAATCTTGCAAATCCATTTAGGGAAAGAAAAGCCTTTTAACTTAATTTCTTTCTCAGAATTATTTATGTCCCTGATCAAAAAAGTGCTCTTTTACCCTTGCAGTGTCTTCTAAATGATGTCAGATGTTACAGATGTCACCCAGCGGCAGGATTCTCAAGTTGCAGAGTGCTTAATGCTTTGGAAATGATGTAAGGCTGAGAGCTGAGTGAAGTGCAGTGGTGGGGAAAGCTTATTTCCAGGGTCCAGCATCCCCAACCCATCTGAATTAGGAAGACTTGTGAGTTATGGCAGCTAAGCAGTCTTCAGAATAGATGGCTCCCTCAATTGCTAAAGGCAGATCTAGGAAGCTCCATTTACCAAAGTGCCCTCCAGTGGCCTCTTTCCTAGCAGACACTAAATGTATGGAATGGTGAAGCCTTGGAAGATTTTTCTCTCTTTTCTGATCTGGGTTAGTCATGGGTCTTTGTGCTAAAGTGTGTAATCCCTAATGATTATGGGTCAGATTTAGTGCTACTTCCTGCTATCTTATTACCTGATGTTCTTTAACCTGGTCTGACTGCTAGTGGGTGAAGAACAATTGTGCCCCAAAGATTAAGATGTTCTCATCTACAAAATGGGGGTAATAAGAGCTTTTCCTCACTGAGTCTTTAATAAGATGAGTGTGTTAGTCTGTTTGAGCTGCTACAACAGGATACCATAGAGTGGGTGCAACAAACATTTATTTCTCACAGTTTTGGAGGCCTAAAGTCCAAGATTTAGTGAGCCAGCAGATTTGGTGTCTGGTGAGAGTCTTCTTCTTGGTTGTTCTCTCTGTGTCCTCATATGGTAGAAGAGGCAAAGGAGCTCTTTGGGGTCTCTTTTATAAGGACACTAATCCCACTCATGACCTAATTACTTCCCAAAGGCTCCACCTTCAAACACCATCACGTCAAGAATAAGGTTTCAAGATATGAACAGAGGGAAGGGGGCACAAAGCTTCAATCTATAATGATAAGTCAAGGCATGTTGTGAGACGTATTTTCCTCAGATGCAAGATGTAAGGCAGTTTGCTACCTCAGGATTTTCACATCATCTTGTTTATTTTCATAGCATTTATCATCCTCTGAAATTATCTTGCTCAAATTTTGTTTGTTGTTAATATTCTGCCTTTCTTTCCCCAACACCAATCAAAATATAAAATCTAGAGTCAGTGGGGCGCCTGGGTGGTGCAGTCGGTTAAGCGTCCGACTTCAGCCAGGTCACAATCTCGCGGTCCGTGAGTTGGAGCCCCGCGTCAGGCTCTGGGCTTATGGCTCAGAGCCTGGAGCCTGTTTCCGATTCTGTGTCTCCCTCTCTCTCTGCCCCTCCCCCATTCATGCTCTGTCTCTCTCTGTCCCAAAAATAAATAAACGTTGAAAAAAAAAATTAAAATCTAGAGTCAGGCAATTCTGGATTTC
The DNA here is from genome assembly GCF_014898765.1 of Herpailurus yagouaroundi. Taxonomy (NCBI): domain Eukaryota; kingdom Metazoa; phylum Chordata; class Mammalia; order Carnivora; family Felidae; genus Herpailurus; species Herpailurus yagouaroundi. The sequence goes on along the minus strand of NW_024412402.1, from coordinate 24,655,188 downwards.
CAGATTCTGACTATGATAGATTAGGTTGTAGTAGACCCATGCTGTCTCTAAGAACAACTAAAAATATCAAGGAAAAAACTTCTACTTGGAGACAGAAATATACTAAGGCATCCATGACTAGAGGTCCAAAATACCCAAAAGGGAGAAACCTCAGGGATGTGACTCAACATGCTCTTTTTCCCTTAGGGTATTTGCTGATTCTGGGCTTAAAACAAGGGGCTCAAAATTCAGATGAAGGTCTCAGGCAGAAGACCAGTGCTAAGATGTACAGAAATAAGCAGACCTCTTGGCATTCTTCTGGGGCTGGAGAAACAAAAAATTAGAAACTTGAGGTGCCTGGATCAGAAGGGAAGGTTAGAGAATTGAGCCTAAAACTTGGCTAGTTTTGCTCAAGATATTTGCCAAAGTCTGAGATTTCAGGGATGGGAGGCTAAGAACCTTAGCAGAAAGCCTTTGAAAAAGAAGACACAGCCTTTGACCATCTTATAATATAAAGGAGAGAAGAATTAGAGTTCAGTATGTACCAGTGTGAAAGGTACCTGGTGAAAATTCCATGCTGTCAGTTGGGACTTTTAAAGAGCAACCAGAACTAAATAAAGCCTTACTCAAACTGCAATCCTTCCTTAAAGGGACTGTGTTAAGTTACTGGCTCCACACTCTGCCTCACAGAGGAAAGAGTAAATCCTCTCAAGTATAATATAAAATCATTTAGGGTTGCTACAACTTATTATATTTGGTGTCGTGCAGTCAGCAAAATATTTTCAGCATGCCAATAAAAAGGACTGAAAACCAAGTAAAAAATTAAAAAAAAATACTTAATTCCAGTATTCAAATCACCTCTATGTCTTTATCAAGAAGAACTTTAAAATAAGTATGATTACAATATTGTAAAAAATAGAGAAAAAAGGGACAATAATAAAATTTCAACACAGAACTTGGAATTTAGTCTTAAAATATCAAATGGTATGGTGATATTCACTCAAATCTATACATGTGGTAAAAATCCCCCCCCCCACACACACTAATTTCTTTACTTTATTAATAGTTAATAGTATTGTACCAACATAATTGTCTCGTTTTGATAATGTGTTTGGGTATGTAAGATTATTATCAGGTATATAGGAACTCTATACTCTTTGCAACTTCTTGTGAATGTTAAACTATTTTAGAAGAAGAAGCTCTAATAGAAAATAATTGAATAAAATCACATGTAAATTCTAGAACTAAAAAATACAATTGTTGAAATTAAGAACTTGAAAAGTTCTGAAGAGAAGGATACAGACCAATGGAAAATATTGACTGAAGCAGAGAGGAAAAATTATGAAAATACAGGAATGAGGTTAAGTAACATTTTGGCCATAGTGAATCTAAAATTATGTAATTGTAGTCCCAGAAGTAGAAGAGTGCTGGAATTGTTTATACAAATATTTGAATACTTAGTAATTTTTACAAGCTGATAAAAATCAGCAAACCACAAATTCAAGAATCTCTATGAACCCCAGCAGGATAAGTACGGGCACAGCTCAGAGATACTGCAAGTTCAGTTCCAGACCACTGTAATAAAGCAACTACTGTAATAAAGCAAGTAAAATTAATTTTTTGATTTCCCAGCGCATGTAAAATTATGTTTACACTATACTGTAGTCTATTAAGTGTGCAATAGCTTTATGTCTAAAAAACAATGCATGTACCTTAATTATACCTTAAAATATTTTATTCCTAAAAAATACTATCTTTGCCATATCAATTGACTCTTCCTTTCATGCATAATTTCTCAGGAGCATGCAGTTATGTTTGACAGAATTTTATCCACAGTAAAACTTTCAAAACTGGGATCGATCTTGTCAAATACTACTCCTGCTTTATCAAATAAGTTTATGTAATATTCTAAATCCTTTGTTGTCATTTCAATAATCTTCCTAGTTTCTTCACCAGGAGTAGATTCCATCTCAAAAAAACGCTTCTTTGCTTGTCCATAAAGAAGCAACTCCTTTTCCATTAAACTTTTATCACGAGCTTGAAGAAATTCAGTCACATCCTCAGGCTCCATTTCTCCTTGTAGTTCTCTTGCTATATCCACTCCATCTGCAGTTATTTCCTCCACTGAAGTATTTAACTCCTCCAAGTTATCCATGAGTGTTGGAGTCAACTTTTTTTCCACACTCCTTTAATGATATTTTAACCACTTCCCATGAATCATGAATGTATTTGTTTGTTTATTTATTTACTTACATCCAAGTTAGCTAGCATATAGTGCAATAGTGATTTCAGGAGTAGATTCCTTAATACTCCTTACCCATTTAGTCCATCCCCCCTCCCACAACTCCTCCAGCAACACTGTTTGTTCTCTGTATCTGAGAGTCTCTTATGTTTTGCCTCCCTCCTTGTTTTTATATTATTTTGCTTCCCTTCCCTTATGTTCATCTGTTCTGTGTCTTAAATTCATTATATGAGTGAAGTCATATGATATTTGTCTTTCTCTGACTGACTAAATTCACTTAGCATAATACCCTCCAGTTCTATCCACGTAGTTGCAAATGGCAAGATTTTATTCTTTTTGATTGCTGAGTAATACTCCATTGTATACATATATATACCACATCTTTCTCCATTCATCCATTGATGGACATTTGGGCTCTTTCCATACTTTGGCTATTGTTGATAGTGCTGCTATAAACATGGGGGTGCATGTGTCCCTTTGAAACAGCACACCTGTATCCCGTGGATAAATGTCTAGTAGTGCAATTGCTGGGTCATAAGGTAGTTCTATTTTTAGTTTTTTGAGGAACCTCCATACTGTTTTCCAGAGTGGCTGTTCCAGCTTGCATTCCCACCAACAATGCAAAAGAGATCCTCTTTCTCCACATCCTCACCAACATCTGTTGTTACCTGAGTTGTTAATGTTAGCTATTGTGACAGGTGTGAGGTGGTATCTCATTGTGGTTTTCATTTGTATTTCCCTGATGATGAGTGATGTTGAGCATTTTTTCATGTGTTGGTTGGCCATCTGGGTGTTTTATTTGGAGAAGTGTCTCTTCATGTCTTTTGCCCATTACTTCACTGGATTATTTGTTTTTTGGGTGTTTAGTTTGATAAATTCTTTATAGATTTTGGATACTAACCCTTTATAAACTGATCTGTCGTTTGCAAATTTGTTTTCCCATTCTGTCGGTTGCCTTTTAGTTTTGCTGATTGTTTCATTCACTGTGCAGAAGTTGTTTTTTATTTTGATGAGGTCCCAGTAATTCATTATTGCTTTTGTTTCCCTTGCCTCTGGCGACGTGTTGAGAAAGAAGTTGCTGCGGCCAAGATCAAACAGGTTTTTGCCTTCTTTTTCCTCTAGGATTTTGATGGCTTCCTGTCTTACATTGAGGTCTTTCATTCATTTTGAGTTTATTTTTGTGGATGGTGTAAGAAAGTGGTCCAGATTAATTTTTCTGCATGTCTCTGTCCAGTTTTCCCAGCACCATTTGCTGAAGAGACTGTCTTTATTCCATTGGATATTCTTTCCTGCTTTGTCAAAGATCAGTTGGCTACGCATTGTGGATCCATTTCTGGGTTCTCTTGTCTGTTCTTGTGCCAGTGTCATACTGTCTTGATGATTACAGCTATGTAATATGTCTTGAAGTCCAGGAGTGTGATGCCTCCAGCTTTGGTTTTCTTTTTCAAAATTTCTTTGGCTATTTGGGGTCTTTTCTGGTTCCATGCAAATTTTAGGATTGTTTTTTCTAGCTTTGTGAAGAATGGTGGTGTTATTTTGATAGGGATTCCCTGAATGTTATTAATGACATCTAGAATGGTAAATCCTTGCCAGAATGTTTTCAATTTACTTTACCCAGATCCACCAGAGAAATCACTATCTATGCGACTATAGGCTTATGAAATGTATTTTTAAAAAGTAAGACTTGAAAGTAAAAATTAATTATTGATTTATAGGCTGTAGAATGGATATTGTGTTAACAGGCATGAAAACAGCATTTTTCTCATTTGCATCTCCATCAGAACTCTTGAGTGACCAAGTGCATTGCCAATGAGCATTAACGTTTTGAAAATATATTTCTTTGTTGAACAGTATGTGTCAACAGTGGGCTTACGATGTTCAATAAACTATGTTGTAAAAAGATATGCTGTCATTCATGCTTTGTGGCTCCATTCGTAGAGAACAGAGAAAGTAGATTTAGCATAATTCTTAAGGATTTTATGATTTTCAAAATGAAACAAGCATTGGCTTCAACTTAAAGCCACAAGTTGCATTAGCCCCTAACAAGAGAGTCAACCTGTCCTTTGAAGTTTTGAAGCCAGGCAATGACTCTCTAGCTGTGAAAGTCCTAGATGGCTGCTTCTTTCAATGGAAGGCTATTTGTCTGTTTTGAAAATCTATTCTTTAGTGTAGCCACCTTCATTAATTATCTTAGTTAGCTAAGATCTTTTGGGTACATTGGTACAGCTTCTACTTTTATGTTATGGAGAAGGCTCCTTTCCTTAAACCTCATAAACTAAACTCTGTCAGTTTCAGACTTTTCTTCTGCAGCTTCCTCACTCTTCTCTCAGCCTTAGAATTAACAGAATTGAAGAAAGTTAGAGCCTTTGTTGCGGTAAGCTTTGGCTTAATGGAATGTTTTAGCTGGTTTGGTCTTCTATCCAGACCACAAAAACTCTCTCCCTATCAGCAACAAGGCTTTCTTATCACTTGTGTATTCACTGGAGTAGCAGTTTTAATTTCCTTTAAGAACTTTCCCTTTTCATTCACAACCCAGCTAACTCTGGTGAAGAGGCCTAGTTTTCAGTCTGTCTCAGCTTTTGACATGCCTTCCTCACTAAGTTTAATCATTTCTAGCTTTTGATTTACAGGGAGAGATACGTGAGACACTTAGAGGCCATTGTAAATTTATTAATTGGCCTAATTTCAATGTTGTTGTGTCTCAGACAATAGGGAGGCTGAAGCAGAGGGAGAGAGGTGGGGCATTGGTTGCTCAGTGAAGCAGTTAGAACACACACAACATTTATTAAGTCCACCCTCTTATATGAGTGCAGTTCATAGAACACCAACACAAGTTAAATAGTAACATCAAAGATCTCTGATCATAGATCATCATAAAAAACATAATAATACTGAAAGTATTGGAAAATTTGTTACATTTACCAAAATGTGACACAGGGACACAAAATGAGCAAATGCTGTTGGAAAAATGGGGCTCATAGAATTACTAAATGCAGGGTTATCACAAACCTTCAATTTGTAAAACAGTGCAATATCTATGAAGCACAATAAAGCAAAGTACAATAAAATGAGAAAGAAACCTAGACTCATCGTAAAGCTACATAAAATTAAAAACAAATGAAAATCTTAAACCGAAAAGCAAAATACACATTACCTAAAGGTGAAAAGGAGCAACAAAAGACTAACAGCTAACTTTTCAGCATAAAAATTTAAGTTAGAAAACAATAGAACACCTTAATATGCCAAAATAACAGGCAAGCTTCCAAATAACCCTGTCAACCTACAATTACATATCTAGCAAAATTATTCTTCAAAGCTTAAAAAAGACAGTAAGAAAATCTAAGAGAATTTGTTAACAGTAAAGGTGCACTAAAAGAATTTCTTCATATAGAAGAGAAATAACCCTAGATACACATAAGTAAACACAGGAAAAAGAACAATAATAAAAAGTATAATATGTAGATTGACACAAATAAATACTACTTGGGTAAAGGAATAATAATGTTTTCTCTTGTGGGTTTTAAAATACTTATGAATTAAAAAGAATGTCAATTAAAAATAAAATTTGGGAGAGCGGATAATAGATTTTAAATATTCTAAGGTTCTAGCATTGAAGGGACATGTCAGAGCTAATAATTCCTATTAGAATGTAATTAAAGATATATATTGCAATTTCTAGGATCACTTCCAAAAGAAGTATAACTAATCAGCTAATAGAGGAGGAGTGTGAAATAGTAAACATTTATTAAACAAATAATTGAATATTAATTAAAAAGAAAAAAGACAAGAAATGAGAGTACACGAAAATAAACAAATTGGTCAAATAGAAATAAACAGTAATCTAGTAGATAGTAATTTACATCTTTTAGTAATTACATTCAGTGTCAACAGACTAAATGTTCTATGTAAAACACTAAAACTGTCAGACTGAAAGTATGCCACTACAAAAGATATGCTTCATATATAAAATTTTGGGGCATCTGGGTGACAGTCTGTAAAGCGGCCAGCTTCAGCTCCAGTCATGATCTCGCTGTTTGTGAGTTCGAGACTATGTGGGACTCTGTGCTGACAACTCAGAGCCTGGAGCATGCTTCAGATTCTGAGTCTCCCTCTCTCTCTGCACTTCCCCCACTCAAGCTGTCTCTCTCTCTCTCTCTCTCTCTCTCAAAAAAAAAAAAACATGAATAAACATTAAAAAATTTTTTAAAAAAGAACAGAACGTTTGAGAGTAAAAGGATGTAAAAGGATGAAACATACAGATTAAAATAATTAGTGGCTCATATTAAATACTCAAATCATTTTTGGATAAATATATATTTTTGTTCAAATATTAATAGTGGTGGATAATCTCAAATATTTTTTGTGGCCTATAAAAAGTCATATTTGATTTAAAAATAGTGTTTATCAACTGTGTTGGTGGTCAGAGATGAATGTTCTAATGTGGATATTTTGTAAGGCTCATAATGAAACAAAGTGTTTCTGATATTCACAAGATTGTAATGTTGACATGTTTAACTGTTAAGACTTTATTTGTTTACTATCACTTTTGGCCCACCTGATATTTCTACTTGGTTATTAGCTCTGAAATGCAGGGATTAGGTCCAAACTAGTTCCAAAGACTCTCTACTGCTCATCTAGAACCAATGTCCATGGGTTGTAGTGAGGATGGTAGATAAAAAGGATGTAAGAATAAATGAGTAATCTCTGAAGGAGTGACTGTGTGCAGAGGTGGTCTGGAAGAGGTTTTGTTTTTGTTTTTGTTTTTTTTAGTTTCTGCAAATATAAAGCTCAAATAAAATGCCTATCTGTAGTGCCAAATACAAAAATTTTATAGTAGTTTAAATATAGCCTTGAAAATTTGATTTGATGAATGAATTGACATTTGAAATTAATTTGTTTTTTTAATATAATTTATTGTCAAATTGGTTTCCATACAACACCCAGTGCTCATCCCAACAATTGCCCTCCTCCCTGCCCTCACTCACTTCCCTTCTTCCCCACCCCCCATCTACCCTTAGTTTGTTCTCAGTCCTTAAGAGTCTCTTATGGTTTGCCTCCCTCCCTCTCTGTAACTTTTTTTCACCCTTCCCCGCCCCCATGGTCTTCTAAGTTTCTCAAGATCCACATATGAGTTAAAACATATGATATCTGTCTTACTCTACCTGACTTATTTCACTTAGCATAATACCCTCCAGTTCCATCCACATTGCTGCAAATGGCCAGATTTCATTATTTCTCATTGCCAAGTGGTATTCCATTGTGTATATAAACCACATCTTCTTTATCCATTCATCAGTTGGTGGACATTTGTAAAAAGGCAGAAAATTGTGATTCTTCTTGTTATCATTAAGAGTAATTAATTCATGGGGGTGGGAGGGAGGAGAGGGTGGGTGATGGGTATTGAGGAGGGCACCTTTTGGGATGAGCACTGGGTGTTGTATGGAAACCAATTTGACAATAAATTTCATATAAAAAAAAAGAGTAATTAATTCAGTGAAATTCTTCCAGTAATTTACCTAGAGAAATTTATCTGATAATTTATCCTTCTTTTCTTAATTTTTTAAATTAAAAAATATAAATGTTTTATTTATTTTTGAGAGAGAGAGAGAGGGAGAGGGAGTGCGAGTGGAGGACGGGCAGAGAGAGAGGGAGACACAGATTCTGAGCTGTCAGCACAGAGTCCTATGCAAGGCTTGAGCCAATGAACTGTGAGATCATGACCTGAGCCAAAGCTGGATGCCCAACTGACTGAGCCACCCAGGCACCCCGATAATTTAATCCTCTTCACAGGAGTTTCTTCTTGTTCCTGTTCCTGATTCCAAATCCAGTCCCATCCTATCTATTCAAAATAACCATAAGATTGATGAGAGATGGTTTGGCATAGGTGAAGAATTATGAGTTGAAAGTCTTAGGTATTAAGATTGAGATTCTAATGTTCAGGGCAGTAAAATACCATGTGTCTCTTCCACCCTTTCATTTTCTACCATTTTACCATAGTCTGTTTCCCTCCAGGCCTTTTTCTCTTTTTATTTTTTTTTTCAATATTAACACAATCCAGCTACTGTTTTCTTTATTAAGAGCTCTGTTTTTTTAATTTTATTTTTTATTTTTTTAAAATTTACATCCAAATTAGTTAGCATATAGTGAAACAGTGATTTCAGGAGTAGGTTCCTTAATTCCCCTTACCCATTTAGCCCATCCCCCCTCCCACAACCCCTCCAGCCACCCTCAGTTTGTTCTCCATATTTATGAGTCTCTTCTGTTTTGTCCCCCTCCACATTTTTATATTATTTTTGTTTCCCTTCCCTTATGTTCATGTTTTGTCTCTTAAAATCCTCATGTGAGTGAAGTCATATGATATTTGTCTTTCTCTGACTAATTTCACTTAGCATAATACCCTCCAGTTCCATCCACATAGTTGCAAATGGCAAGATTCATTCTTTTTGATTGCTGAGTAATACTCCATTGTATACATATATACTACATTTTCTTTAAGTTAAGAACTCTTTGTATCTTTAGGTAAATGCCATGTAGACCAATTGCAGTTGATCATTGAGCAATTATGCATAATGTTTGCAGTGATGAATAACAGGTAATAATAGGTAATCTGTGGGTTAAGCCAGGATGTAATCCACAGTGCTGTTAATTCATGGATTACTTTTTTGCAACTGACCATGACATAACTTTGTTTCTGAATTAGACCCAATAACAAACAAAAGAACAGGAAAGGACTGCTATGTAAGCTATCCTAAAATCACATTTTGAAAAAAAATTCTTATGGTTTTGAAAATTTTGTGGTTACAATCTGAGGAAAACTTATGCTCCTCAAACTTTAATGGCATACCAAAAAAATTATGTGTGTAACTTACAAAAATGCAGATTCCATAGATTCTGTAGGTCTGGGTGTGCATTGAGATTCAGTGTTTCTAGTAAGTTTCCAGGTAATGCAGATACTACTGGTTTTCAGGTTGAAATTTAATGTTTTTAAGTTTATTTATTTATTTTGAGAGAGACCGAGACAGCATAAGCAGGGGAAGGGCAGAGACAGAGGGAGACAGAGAGAACCCTAAGCAGGCTCTGCACTGTCAACACAGAGCCTGATGTGGCGCTCAAGCTCACAAAACCATGAGATCATGACCTGAGCCAAAACTGAGAGTCAGATGCTTAACCCACTGAGCCACCCAGGCACCTTCAGGTTTCAATTTAAATAAACCTTCAATTAAATAAAACCTTCAGGTTTCAATTTAAATAAAAATATTTTAGACAAATGATTCTCAAATTTGGCTTCACATTAGAATCAAATGGCAAATATTACAAAAAAGATCCATGACTGACAGTTACCCAAGAGGAATTAAATCATAATCTCTGCGCATGAGACTTGCCATCTTTGAAAAATCTTTCCATGATGGATATGGAGTTTAGAACAGAAAATATAGACCCTCTCTCCAGAAAAGTTCATACACATGATATTTTTGTATGCAGTTTCTGGGGCATCAATAATTACCAGAAACTAATATACGAGAATATAAGACCCTGTGTTTCAAAAAAAAAATCCTTTAAGGAAGTGACACAGGGCACACCCCTCCCATATATTCCTGTTTGGAATGAATTGTTTCCTCACATGTTGAAGCCCTAACATTCAATGTGACTGTGTTTATTTGGAGATAGGGACTTTAAAGAGGTAGCTGAGGTTAGATGAGGTCTTAATGGTGAGGTTCTAGTTCCACAGGACTGGTATCCTTCTAAGAAGAGGAAGAGATACCAGGGATGCACAGGCCCAGAGAAAAGGCTATGTGAACACATAGTGAGAAGTGAGAAGTGCAGGCCAAGTAGAAAAGTCTCAGGAGAAATAAAACCTGTTGGCATTCTGACCTTGGGCTTGCAGCCTCCAGAACTGTGAGAAGATAAATTTCTATTGTTCAAACACCCTGTCTGTGATGTTCTGTTATGGCAGCCCTAGCGGACTAAGGCAGATTTCAGTAACTAGAAACGGGGTGTTTCTATAACAAATGCCTGAAAATGTGGAAGTGTCTTTGGAACTGGCTGATAAGTAGAGACTGGAAAAGCTTTGAGGCACTTGTCAGAAAAAGCAGAGATTTCTTTGAACAGATTGTTGCTAGAAATGTGGACATTAAAGATGGCTTTGATGTGATCTCAGACAGAAATGAGGAATATGTTACTGGAAATTGGAGAAAAGGTAATTTTTGGTATAACGTGGTGAAGCCATTGGGCCATATTGTTTTCTAGTATTTTTGTGGAAAGTCGAAATGGTAATTAATGACCTTGGATATTTCGCTGAAGGGATTTCTAAACAAAGAATTGCAAATTAATAAAATTCCCAGGGGAAGTTACTCTCTATTTTCTGGACAAGTGTCAGTATCTACTATTAATTAGTTAATTAGTTAATTAATTAATTATGTGTTGAATATCCACCACTAATTTAGGCATTCTGTGGGTAAACTGGGTATACAAATTTGGAGATGTAAGAACTTAATGCTATCTATAAATTGTATGCAAATAAACAGTGACTTCCTTAACACGTTTTAAAATTACTCTTGTGGATGAGAGACTCAAACTTTACCTCAATTCTGCTTACACATCTTATTGATGTTGGCCAAAGTAGAGCAAAATCTATAGTATTTGTCTGACCATGTACTGGGTAGATAAGGATAGGAAGTTAAAGATGAGACTCATTGAGAATTCTTTACTTACATTCCTCATTTTATCTCAGGATTTCACTGGTATGGTACAGTGGTTTACAAACTCTGTGCTGAGGCTCCTTGGGTGCCACCACAAACTCACAGGGACACTATGATTTATTCTTAAATTTTAGGAAAACACATGGACATCTATCAGACACTGCAAAAACTACTAGCTCAACATAGTTCATAATTTTAATAGTGTGTTACATTTATTTTATTGACTTCATATTTCTTCAATTCTTTGTTTTTGGTGATTCATATAATAAGATAAATCAAGTATTACAAAAAAATTCTCTGGAAAAAGAAATACATGTGGTGGCATCCAAAGATTACAATCTGATTCAAGGTTGTGCCCAATAGACGTACGCATACCATGAATAAGTAATTGCACTTATTTAAGAATGAAATAAAAAGTACATTTTCAATTTATTTTTTAAATAGTTACTAAAAAGTTATTAGGAAACAAAAAGTTATCAATTTGTTTGATATGACTCAATAAATGAGCCATTAGGTTTTTTTTTCTCCTTTGTTTTGTTTTGCATTGTTTGTTCTGGCTGAGGGACATTATAAAAATGATACTGAGACAACTCTCAGTGCTGTGAACTGAGAAAATGAAGGAACCTCTGTATGAGAGTTTGTTTGGACCTCTTAGAATGATCACTCTGGGAGAAGCCAGCTACCATGTAAGAAGCCCAGCTACCCTGAGACTGCCATGATCTGAGAAAGTCCAAAATAGCCATGTGGAAAAGCTGCACGGAGGGATAGAAATGCTCAATAAACCAGCTCTTCCAATTGCTTATGCTAAGTACAAGAGTGAAGAAACTTTCAGATGACTCCAGTTTCACCTGCCATCTGACCACAGCCATCTGACAGCCAGGTTGTGGGGAAATAGGTCCAAGAATTCCTCATTCTTACATAAATAGGTTATAAAGCTTAGTGTGGAAAGCTGCCGCCACAGGGCGAAAGTGCCCAAGGTTAGTTAGGGAGATATTATAATGGGATCACGAGTAACTTGTTATATCACCTGCAGGAAACTACTTTACACCTGGTGCCAATATACTTGATAAGAACTTCAAACTCCACTTGCCCCCCCCAAGACCCTTTGCTTCTTACACATTCAAGTTAATGATTACTATTTGATGGTTTTCTTCTGCACACTCACCATCTGTGTAATATCCTGAGAGCTCAAAAAATATGGAGATGAAACCCCTGCTCAGGGCTCTTGTTTCCTCCCAGACATTAGCCTCTCTCGCTTTTATTTCTGCATCTTCTCTCTTGCTGGACAAGAGAGAACTCCAGATGCATAGTCTGTGACACAGGTGACAACCATCAAGATGAATCCATCAACTCTCAGAACCATGAGACCTAATGATATATTGTTACTTTAAGGCACTAAAGTTTAGGGATTTTTTCATTGACTTTTATGTTTTAGAGCAGTTTGAGGTTCACAGCAAAATTGAGGGGAAGGTAGAACGATTTCCCATATATCCCCTACCTCCACACAATCATAGCCTTCCCCCATTAGCAACATCCCCCACCACAGTGGTACCTTTGTTACACTTGATAAAACTACATTGACACATCATAATCACCCAAGTTACTCTTGGTGTTGCATATTATACAGGTTTGGACAAATGTATAATGGATAAATGTTTGGATAAGTGTATAATAACATGTATTATTACGGTATCATTCATCTTTATGGTAGCACTTTCACTGCTCTAAAAATCTTCTTTGCTGTAATTGTCCATCCCTTCTACTCCCCAAACCACAGCCAACCTGCGATCTTTTTATTGTTACCATAGTTTTCCCTTTTTTAGAATGTAATGTAGTTGGAATCATACAGTATTTATCTTTTTCAGACTGATTTCTTTCACTTAGTAATGTGCATCTGAGGTTTATTCATGTCTTTTCATGACTTGATAGCTTATTTCTTTTTAGCACTGAATACTATTCCAGTGTCTGGTTGTACCACAGTTTACTTATCCATTCACCTACTAAAGGATATCTTGGTTACTCCCAAGTCTTGGCAATTATGAATAAAGCTTCTATAAACATTGGTGTGCAGGGGTTTGTGTGAACATGTGTTCAACTCCTTTGGGCAAATTCCAAGGAGCATAATTGCTGGATATTATGGTAAAAGTATGATTAGGTTTGTAAGAAAATGCCAACTGTCTTCCAAAGGGGCTGTACCGAGGAGGGAAGATGGCGGCGTAGGAGGACGCTGGGCTCACCGCGCATCCTGCTGATCACTTAGATTCCACCTACACCTGCCTAAATAACCCAGAAAACCGCCAGAGGATTAGCAGAACGGAGTCGCCGGAGCCAAGCGCAGACGAGAGGCCCACGGAAGAGGGTAGGAAGGGCGGCGAGGCGGTGCGCGCTCCACGGACTGGCGGGAAGGAGCCGGGGCAGAGGGGCGGCTCGCCGGCCAAGCAGAGCCCCCAAGTCTGGCTTGCAAAAAGCGGAGGGGCCTGACGGACTGTGTTCCGACAGCAAGCGCGACTTAGCGGCTGGGAGGTCATAAGTTAACAGCTCTGCTCAGAAAGCGGGAAGGCTGGAGGACAAAGGGAAGGAAAGCTGCTGAGCCCCCGGACGACAGAGCTCAGTTTGGTGGGGAACAAAGGCGCTCGCCAGCGCCATCTTCCCCGCCCATCCCCCAGCCAAAATCCCAAAGAGAACCAGTTCCTGCCAGGGAACTTGCTTGCTCCGCGCAAACACCCAACTCTGTGCTTCTGCGGAGCCAAACCTCCGGCAGCTGATCTGACTCCCTCCTGCTGCCACAGGGCCCCTCCTGAAGTGGATCACCTAAGGAGAAGCAAGCTAAGCCTGCCCCTCCTGCCCCTGTGCACCTTGCCTACCCACCCCAGCTAAGACGCCAGATCCCCAGCATCACAAGCCTGGCAGTGTGCAAGTAGCCCAGACAGGCCACCCCACCCCACAGTGAATCCCGCCCCTAGGAGAGGGGAAGAGAAGGCACGCATCAGTCTGACTGTGGCCCCAGCGGTGGGCTGGGGGCAGACATCAGGTCTGATTGCGGCTTCGCCCACCAACTCCAGTTATACACCACAGCACAGGGGAAGTGCCCTGCAGGTCCTCACCACACCAGGGACTATCCAAAATGACCAAGCGGAAGAATTCCCCTCAGAAGAATCTCCAGGAAATAACAACAGCTAATGAGCTGATCAAAAAGGATTTAAATAATATAACAGAAAGTGAATTTAGAATAATAGTCATAAAATTAATCGCTGGGCTTGAAAACAGTATAGCTGACAGCAGAGAATCCCTTGCTACAGAGATCAAGGGACTAAGGAACAGTCACGAGGAGCTGAAAAACGCTTTAAACGAAATGCATAACAAAATGGAAACCACCACAGCTCGGATTGAAGAAGCAGAGGAGAGAATAGGTGAACTAGAAGATAAAGTTATGGAAAAAGAGGAAGCTGAGAAAAAGAGAGATAAAAAAGTCCAGGAGTATGAGGGGAAAATTAGAGAACTAAGTGATACACTAAAAAGAAATAATATACGCATCATTGGTATCCCAGAGGAGGAAGAGAGAGGGAAAGGTGCTGAAGGGGTACTTGAAGAAATAATAGCTGAGAACTTCCCTGAAGTGGGGAAGGAAAAAGGCATTGAAATCCAAGAGGCACAGAGAACTCCCTTCGGACGTAACTTGAATCGATCTTCTGCACGACATATCATAGTGAAACTGGCAAAATACAAGGATAAAGAGAAAATTCTGAAAGCAGCAAGGGGTAAACGTGCCCTCACATATAAAGGGAGACCTATAAGACTCGTGACTGATCTCTCTTTTGAAACCTGGCAGACCAGAAAGAGTTGGCACGAGATTTTCAGTGTGCTAGACAGAAAAAATATGCAGCCGAGAATCCTTTATCCAGCAAGCCTGTCATTTAGAATAGAAGGAGAGATAAAGGTCTTCCCAAACAAACAAAAACTGAAGGAATTTGTCACCACTAAACCAGCCCTACAAGAGATCCTAAGGGGGACCCTGTGAGACAAAGTACCAGAGACATCACTACAAGCATAAAACATACAGACATCACAATGACTCTAAACCCATATCTTTCTATAATAACACTGAATGTAAATGGATTAAATGCGCCAACCAAAAGACATAGGGTATCAGAATGGATAAAAAAACAAGACCCATCTATTTGCTGTCTACAAGAGACTCATTTTACATCTGAGGACACCTTTAGATTGAGAGTGAGGGGATGGAGAACTATTTATCATGCTACTGGAAGCCAAAAGAAAGCTGGAGTAGCCATACTTATATCAGACAAACTAGACTTTAAATTTAAGGCTGTAACAAGAGATGAAGAAGGACATTATATAATAGTGAAAGGGTCTATCCATCAGGAAGAGCTAACAATTATAAATGTCTATGCGCCGAACACCGGAGCGCCCAAATATATAAAACAATTACTCATAAACACAAGCAACCTTATTGATAAGAATGTGGTAATTGCAGGGGACTTTAACACCCCACTTACGGAAATGGATAGATCATCTAGACACACGGTCAATAAAGAAACAAGGGCCCTGAATGAGACATTGGAACAGATGGACTTGACAGATATATTTAGAACTCTGCATCCCAAAGCAACAGAATATACTTTCTTCTCGAGTGCACATGGAACATTCTCCAAGATAGATCACATACTGGGTCACAAAACAGCCCTTCATAAGTTTACAAGAATTGAAATCATACCATGCATACTTTCAGACCACAATGCTATGAAGCTTGAAATCAACCACAGAAAAAAGTCTGGAAAACCTCCAAAAGCATGGAGGTTAAAGAACACCCTACTAACGAATGAGTGGGTCAACCAGGCAATTCGAGAAGAAATTAAAAAATATATGGAAACAAACGAAAATGAAAATACAACAATCCAAGTGCTTTGGGACGCAGCGAAGGCAGTCCTGAGAGGAAAATACATTGCAATCCAGGCCTATCTCAAGAAACAAGAAAAATCCCAAATACAAAATCTAACAGCACACCTAAAGGAAATAGAAGCAGAACAGCAAAGGCAGCCTAAACCCAGCAGAAGAAGAGAAATAATAAAGATCAGAGCAGAAATAAACAATATAGAATCTAAAAAAAACTGTAGAGCAGATCAACGAAACCAAGAGTTGGTTTTTTGAAAAAAATAAACAAAATTGACAAACCTCTAGCCAGGCTTCTCAAAAAGAAACGGGAGATGACCCAAATAGATAAAATCATGAATGAAAATGGAATGATTACAACCAATCCCTCAGAGATACAAACAATTATCAGGGAATACTATGAAAAATTATATGGCAACAAATTGGACAACCTGGAAGAAATGGACAAATTCCTGAACACCCACACTCTTCCAAAACTCAATCAGGAGGAAATAGAAAGCTTGAACAGACCCATCACCAGTGAAGAAATTGAATCGGTTATCAAAAATCTCCCAACAAATAAGAGTCCAGGACCAGATGGCTTCCCAGGGGAGTTCTACCAGACGTTTAAAGCAGAGATAATACCCATCCTTCTCAAGCTATTCCAAGAAATAGAAAGGGAAGGAAAACTTCCAGACTCATTCTATGAAGCCAGTATTACTTTGATTCCTAAACCAGACAGAGACCCAGTAAAAAAAGAGAACTACAGGCCAATATCCCTGATGAATATGGATGCCAAAATTCTCAATAAGATACTAGCAAATCGAATTCAACAGCATATAAAAAGAATTGTTCACCATGATCAAGTGGGATTCATTCCTGGGATGCAGGGCTGGTTCAACATTCGCAAATCAATCAACGTGATACATCACATTAACAAAAAAAAAAGAGAAAAACCATATGATCCTGTCAATCGATGCAGAAAAGGCCTTTGACAAAATCCAGCACCCTTTCTTAATAAAAACCCTTGAGAAAGTCGGGATAGAAGGAACATACTTAAAGATCATAAAAGCCATTTATGAAAAGCCCACAGCTAACATCATCCTCAACGGGGAAAAACTGAGAGCTTTTTCCCTGAGATCAGGAACACGACAGGGATGCCCACTCTCACCGCTGTTGTTTAACATAGTGCTGGAAGTTCTAGCATCAGCAATCAGACAACAAAAGGAAATCAAAGGCATCCAAATTGGCAAAGATGAAGTCAAGCTTTCGCTTTTTGCAGATGACATGATATTATACATGGAAAATCCGACAGACTCCACCAAAAGTCTGCTAGAACTGATACATGAATTCAGCAAAGTTGCAGGATACAAAATCAATGTACAGAAATCAGTTGCATTCTTATACACTAACAATGAAGTAACAGAAAGACAAATAAGGAAACTGATCCCATTCACAATTGCACCAAGAACCATAAAATACCTAGGAATAAATCTAACCAAAGATGTAAAGGATCTGTATGCTGAAAACTATAGAAAGCTTATGAAGGTAATTGAAGAAGATTTAAAGAAATGGAAAGACATTCCCTGCTCATGGATTGGAAGAATAAATATTGTCAAAATGTCAATACTACCCAAAGCTATCTACACATTCAATGCAATCCCAATCAAAATTGCACCAGCATTCTTCTCGAAACTAGAAGAAGCAATCCTAAAATTCATATGGAACCACAAAAGGCCCCGAATAGCCAAAGTAATTTTGAAGAAGAAGACCAAAGCAGGAGGCATCACAATCCCAGACTTTAGCCTCTACTACAAAGCTGTCATCATCAAGACAGCATGGTATTGGCACAAAAACAGACACATAGACCAATGGAATAGAATAGAAACCCCAGAACTAGACCCACAAACGTATGGCCAACTCATCTTTGACAAAGCAGGAAAGAACATCCAATGGAAAAAAGACAGTCTCTTTAACAAATGGTGCTGGGAGAACTGGACAGCAACATGCAGAAGGTTGAAACTAGACCACTTTCTCACACCATTCACAAAAATAAACTCAAAATGGATAAAGGACCTGAATGTGAGACAGGAAACCATCAAAACCCTAGAGGAGAAAGCAGGAAAAGACCTCTCTGACCTCAGCCGTAGCAATCTCTTACTCGACACATCCCCAAAGGCAAGGGAATTAAAAGCAAAAGTGAATTACTGGGACCTTATGAAGATAAAAAGCTTCTGCACAGCAAAGGAAACAACCAACAAAACGAAAAGGCAACCAACGGAATGGGAAAAGATATTTGCAAATGACATATCGGACAAAGGGCTAGTATCCAAAATCTATAAAGAGCTCACCAAACTCCACACCCGAAAAGCAAATAACCCAGTGAAGAAATGGGCAGAAAACATGAATAGACACTTCTCTAAAGAAGACATCCGGATGGCCAACAGGCACATGAAAAGATGTTCAGCGTCGCTCCTTATCAGGGAAATACAAATCAAAACCACACTCAGGTATCACCTCACGCCAGTCAGAGTGGCCAAAATGAACAAATCAGGAGACTCTAGATGCTGGAGAGGATGTGGAGAAACGGGAACCCTCTTGCACTGTTGGTGGGAATGCAAATTGGTGCAGCCGCTCTGGAAAGCAGTGTGGAGGTTCCTCAGAAAATTAAAAATAGACCTACCCTATGACCCAGCAGTAGCACTGCTAGGAATTTATCCAAGGGACACAGGAGTACTGATGCATAGGGGCACTTGTACCCCAATGTTCATAGCAGCACTCTCAACAATAGCCAAATTATGGAAAGAGCCTAAATGTCCATCAACTGATGAATGGATAAAGAAATTGTGGTTTATATACACTATGGAATACTACGTGGCAATGAGAAAAAATGAAATATGGCCTTTTGTAGCAACGTGGATGGAACTGGAGAGTGTGATGCTAAGTGAAATAAGCCATACAGAGAAAGACAGATACCATATGGTTTCACTCTTATGTGGATCCTGAGAAACTTAACAGGAACCCATGGGGGAGGGGAAGGAAAAAAAAAAAAAAAGAGGTTAGAGTGGGAGAGAGCCAAAGCATAAGAGACTGTTGAGAACTGAGAGCAAACTGAGGGTTGATGGGGGGTGGGAGGGAGGAGAGGGTGGGTGATGGGTATTGAGGAGGGCACCTTTTGGGATGAGCACTGGGTGTTGTATGGAAACCAATTTGACAATAAATTTCATATATAAATAAAAAATAAATAAATAAA
>NW_024412402.1:24632337-24636025 GCF_014898765.1 Herpailurus yagouaroundi | reverse complement strand
ATGGAAACCAATTTGACAATAAATTAAATATATAAAAAAAAAAAAAACAAAAAAAAAAAAAAAAAAAAAAACAAAGGGGCTGTACCATTTTGCATTCCCACTAGCAATGAATGAGAATTCCTGTTTCTCCACATCATCACTAGTATATGATGTTGTCAATGTTCCAGATTTTGGCCCTTTCCAATAGGTGTGCAGTAGTATCTCATTGTTTTAATTTACATCTTCCTGATGACATATGATGTTGAGAATTTTCATATTCTTACTTGCCATTTGTTTATTTCCTTTGGTGAGGTGTCTGTGAAGGTTTTTGGTCCTTTTTAAATTGAGTTGTTTGCTTTTTTAGTTCTTGAGTTTTAAGAGTGCTTTGTGTATTTTGGATAACAGTTCTTTATTAGATGTGGCTTTTGCAAATATTTTCTACCAGTCTGTGACTTGTATTCTCATTCTTTTGACAGTGTCTTTCATAGAGCAGAAGATTTTATTTTAAATGAAATCCAGCTTATCAACTACTTCTTTCATAGATTGACTTTGGTGTTACATCCAAAAATCATGACTATATCTAAGGTATATCCAAGTTTTCTCCTATGCTAAATTCTAGGAGTTTTATAGATTTTTTATTTTACATTTAGGTCTGTGATCCATTTTTAGTTAATTGTTGTGAAGGGTATAAGGTCATGTAGAGATTTATTTATTTTTTTGCTTGGGAATTTCTGGTTGTTTTAACACTATTTGCTGAAAGGCTATCTTTGCCCCGTTTGTTGCCTTGGCTCCTTTGTCAAAGGTAATTTGACTATATTTATATAGATCTATTCTGGGACATCTATTCTGTTCCAGTGATTGATTTCTCTATTCTTTCACCAATACCACACTGTCTTAATAACTGTAGTTTTGTAGTGAGTTATAAAGTCAAATAAGTTTTGGGATAGTTTTAATTTATTATATTTGTTATTTATTTATTTTTATTTTTTTCATTTGAGCGAGAGAAAGAGAGAGCAAGGGTGGGCACAAGTGGGGGAGGGGGGTTGAGGGAGAGAGAGAATCTTAAGCAGGCTCCATGCTCAGTGTAGAGCCTGACACAGGGCTCAATCCAACCACACTGGGATCATGAGATGAGCCAAAATCAAGAGTCTAACCCTCAGCTGACTGAGCCACCCAGTTTTCCTGGGATAGTTTTTAAAGCAAAAGTTGATAACTGGAAAAATATTTTGGTACCTCAAAGAGAGGTGCTGCTATAGAATAAACTTAGATCATGTGACATTTTCTTTTACTCTGGGCAGTGAGTAGAAGTTGGAATATCCACAAATTTTCTATAGTGAAATCTATAAAGACCTCAAAGGTACGACTGATGAAGGCTTGAAAGACAGAGAAGAAAATATTGCTGGAGGTTAGAAAAAAGAGAACAGTTGTCATATATAGGATGGAAATTTTGGTGGCACTGTCACCTGTGATAATGTGAAAAGAGAAAGAGTAACAGATAATCTTATGGATCTGGCTGGAGAGATTTGCAGGCAGGCTGTAAAAGGTGCCAAATGTCTTTTTCTATCTGCCTATTATAAAATATGAGTAGAGATGAACTAAAGAAGATACCATTTAATTTCAAACAGAATTTTAAGGAAATGTAAATGGATCCTGCCTTAATGGGTTAAAAAAAAATATTTCTCATTCTCTCCATGTAAAACTTTTTCCAACTAGAAATGCCCCCAGGAAAAAGATAAAATCCAGGGCATTATGAGTAAGTTATGGTTTCAGAATAAAAGTCTCAAAGCTGGAAGACCTGTTGTTGAGATGTCATAGAGAGTTAAGGGCATACTTAGTAGGGCTTCTAAGAATATTATGTCTGTGTGTCTTAGACTTCCTTCACTAGAGGGACTATTATGGGAATACCTTGTAGACAGTTTAAACTCCACAAAAGGCATCTAAGAAGCTTAGGAACACTATTCCACAGTATTCTGACTCTGAGGCCAAAGGAGAAAAAGGAAAAGGGGCTGTCTTAGAAAGAGAAAAGGACTAGAGCCTTTGTGTCAGTAAATGGATTATAATATGATGTAAGGAGGATTACACATTTTTTAAAAGGAATTACCTCAGCTTGCACACAAAGGGACAGATACAGTATAGAGAAGGTCTCTAGAGCCCCAATGTTCTATGAGCAGGAAATAAATGAGGAGGCTGCTCAGTGTAAAACAAGGGCCATTTCTCATGGAAAAGAAAAGAAAATTCGGAGGATGGAAACATAAGCCCAGAGGAAAGAATAAAGAATTATTTTCTGGGAGCAAGCCTGGGCCCTCAAAAGGATCTAGCAAAGTGTGCCTAGTAGAATTTCAGGATTGTTGTGACATAGTCACTGGCATGGTAGCACTTATTTATACTCTTTTAGCACAGTAGGGTATATTGTAGTTTTCCCACACCTGTCTCATCATTATATGTTTTCGGTGGGTGAGTGGACAGATGACTGTTTATTTCATCTATGCAGGTAGATTTGCCACTTTCCCAATATCTTCTGTCTTTTAGCATTACAGTTTTAGGCAGTCTCTTATTCTCATAAGTCATAGCGAGTAGAAAGACATAAATCTGGGAATTGTCCTCACCTGCTGTGAGCCAATCCTCTCCTGCATCCTGATACTATCATGGGGGTTCTGAAAGCATAGAGCAGGGGTGGCAAAGGGGCTTACACATAGGTTTCAGATAAAAAGAAAGTATATTCAAGACGCTGTTCCAAAGGAGGCTTATTTGCATTGAACCTAACGTAGATGATATGATTCTAGATTTTGAGCTGTTTCTGTCATGGAATAATTTTTTTTTTAGTCTTGGAAGAGGGTGAGTGTATATTGCATAAAGGAATATCATACATTTTTGGAGCCAGAGGGTGGACTGTGATGACATACCTACAAGAAGGCCACCATCTTTTCCTTTTTTTACTGTATGCATTACCCACACTGAGGTGGAGTCTGTTTTTATGTTTCCCTACTGGCCTCAGTAACTTGCCTAGCCAGTAGAATGTGGTGGAAGTGACATTCTGAAACTTCTGAGGTTAAATCATAAGAAGAGTTGCAGCTTCTGCTTGAACCTCTTAAAAGAATTGCTCTTGGAATGCAAAGAAGAATTCTGTTACCACATAAGATTGATTTCACTAAGACTATTTTTTTTTTTTTTTTTTTGCTCTAAAAAGGCAAAAGCCAGCCACAGGGAGAGTCCACATGAATAGAAAGCGATATGCCTTTTTTTAAGATTATAAGAAATTTGTATTAAAAATAAGTAGAACAAAGCATACAGGCAAGCGGAAATCCTTCAAAACAGTGCTTTTCAAACTGAGATCAAGAGAACCCTAGGGAATTTAAAAAGTTTTGTGCTTTCATTGTGATATTAATCTTTACCCTTTCTTTCTTTTTCTTTTTTAATTTTTCTTTTTTTTTAAATTTTTTTAATGTTTATTTATTTTTGAGACAGAGACAGACAGAGCATGAATGGGGGAAGGTCAGAGAGAGAGGGAGACACAGAATCGAAGCAGGCTCCAGGCTCTGAGTTGTCAGCACAGAGCCTGATGCGGGGCTCGAACCCACAGACCGCGAGATCGTGACCTGAGCTGAAGTCGGACGCTCAACCGACTGAGCTACCCAGGCGCCCCTTAATTTTTCTTTTTTATTTTCTTCTTCTTCTTCTTCTTCTTCTTCTTCTTCTTCTTCTTCTTCTT